>NW_028133545.1:0-21000 GCF_964662115.1 Mustela nivalis
AGGTAACCTTCAGTTTTGGAGCAGTTCACAAATCCCATCGTAGGCAAAACTTTCTGGCCTCATGAAGCCCCCACACCCTTCAGGAAGAGGCCATGCTGGACAAGAACTCTAGCCTGAGGCACGTCTCATAGTTGACATGACCTCAGTGCAGGAGATCTCGATTCAGCCTCTGCAGAGTGGGCCTGCCGTGCCCTCGGTCCCAAACCTCGGGCTAGCTTGTGTTTTCAGACTTCCTTCCTCACACTCCTGGCAAACAAGCCCTCCGGACTAGGAACTCCAGAACCAAAACCCAGCCCAGTGTCTGCCCAACGGAAGAAAAACGTTTCCCTGTGGGGCTCTCCAGAAAACCCAGATGAGGATGAACCTGCTCGGGCCTCGACGGTACCCGAACTGGATAGGCTGCTCTGGGCACTCATGCTCTGCCTGACACAGCCTGAAGCCAGACGTCCAGACAGACAAGGAGACAGCTGGCCGTACACCCAGCACTTCGGAAACGCCATGGTCTTATGCCGTCACCTCATCCTAACCTTGGTTTTCCGATATTTGAACCTAGACATTATATCAATTCTCCACACAGCTAGGTATAGCAAGCACAAAACAGAACCCCTCCTTCCCCATGGCAGTCAAGCTTGCTCTTGGCATGCAGTCACACCTTCAGGGTGGGAGAAACCTTCATGGCCCCTGATGCCACGCCCAAACTTGAGTGCTGCTTGGGCACAAATTCACACTGTGACCCTCAGCATGAGCCCCATGTCAAAGAAAGGCCTGTCAGGGCCTGGACCAAGAGCCCACATATGGGGCTTGCCAAGCCCCTATGCACCCAATCCTCACCACGGTTTGAATTTTCCAGTCGCCCCGCCCGTACCTGGAGCTCTGCTCTGGAATCCCTTTCTTGGAGAGACCCATGAGCCAGACAACACGACTCCACCCTTCCCACAAAATGACCCCAAACTCTTGGGAGCTGGGACAAATCCCCAGAGAGGGATACTCGTCCACAGTACCTCAGGCCACCGCTCCAATCCACGGCTATCCCGTACACAACATCCAGAGACAAAAGCCTGAAGGAACGCCTCCCACTCGCCCTTGTTTCAGAGGCCCAGGAGCTCCCTCTCGGGCTGTACATCCGGCCTGCAATACACTAGGCGCCACTCATAAGCTGAGTTTGTGTATTCAGACTTCTGTGCCCACAGCCTGGACCCACACAACATCCAGGCTAGGGCCTCTGGACCAAACAGCGAAAGATTGTGCCTGCCCTCTCCAAGGCAAGTGTGCCCAATCCATTGACCACAACCCTACAGGTTAGGGAAAAGCTCCAAGGTCCCTGAGGCCATCAATAGTATAGGCCACCCTGGACTAAGAGGGGCTCTCTGACACCAGCGGAGCAACTATCTCCACTTAGACTCTCAGAGAGTGTCCCCAGAGACAGAAGGTTGAAATGGACAGGCCCCCAGGCCCTAATCTGAACCTTAGCTTTGGTTTCCATGTTTCCGTTCTAAGAGGACTGTTTTCGTAGACCAGCACATGGGGCTTTTCTGAGGCACCAAACCAAACCTCTCTCATCTCCACATGGGCAGCTTTCTTACTGGGATGTATCAAACACTTCAGGTAGGAGAGTTCCGCAGGGCCACTGAACAACCAGCACATTCCAAGGTCTCGATGGACCCAAACGCACATTATGACGCATCCTCAGGAGAGGCCATTTCAACTCAGCCCCCTGGGTCGCGTGTTCCAGAGGCAGCAGATCAAACATATCTTGTCGCTACTAGCCAATGGGAATGCGAGGCATGCTGTACAGGGATCCATCCTTCGAACCCTGCTCTCCAGTCCTTCCATATGGTATGTCCTGGAGCCATGCAACTGGACTCGAATGTCCCGCAGAAGGAAACCTTGTGGTTTGGGGCAACCTCCAAACTCAGCGTGGGAAAACTTCCTTGGCCTCATGAGGCCCCCACTTCATGAAGGTGCCATCATGGACACATACTCCAGCCTCAGCCAACGTCTGATCCTCAGCCTGACTTCAGATGCAGGAGATTTTGATTCAGCCTCTGCAGAGTGGGCCTGCTCTGCCCTTGGCTCCATTCCTCACACTAGCTTGTGTTTTCAGACTTCCGTCCTCACACTCCTGGCCCACAAACCCTCCCTACTGGGAATTCTGGGGCCACACTGAAGCACTGTGCCTGCCTCCCAGGAGAAAAACCTTGTCTATGGCGCTGCCCAGAAACCCCAAATGAGGATCAAACTGCTTGGCCCTCGGCAACACCCCAATTGCATAGGCTACCTTAAACAGTGATGCTCTGTCGCAAATAGCCTGAGCCCAGACCTTCCAACAGACACCGACACAGCTGGCTGCACACCCAGCACATTGGACCCGCCACTGCCTTAGGCCACCATCCATTCCCAACCTGGGTTTTCAGTCATCGGAACCTAGACCTTATCTCCAATCCCTGCACAGGCGGGAACCTGATGCACAAGTCAGAACCCCTCCTTCCCCATGGCAAGAAACCTTGCTGCTGGCAGTGAGTCAAACCTTCGGTGTAGGGGAAAACGGCATGGCCCATGAGGCCATGCCGAAGCGTGAGGGCCGCCTTGGGCACAAACACACATTGTGACCCTCAGCGTGAGTACCTTATTCAAGTAACGCCTCTCAGTGACTGGACCAAGAGCCCGCATATGTGGCTTGCCATGCCCATAGGCACCCAGGACTAACTAGATGGTGTGTATTCCAGTTGAGGGAACCCACTGCTGTGCTCTAGAGTCCCTCTCCTGGGGGGTCCCCTGTGGCAGAAAACAGTACTCTTCATTCCCACAGAATGAACACAAACACTTGGGAGCTTGGACAATCCCCCGAGAGGAAGGCTCTTCCTCGGCCTCTGAGACAACCCCTACCCTGACCGGACACTGTAAACGCAACACCCAGAGACAAAATCCTGAGTGACTGCCTCCCACTTGCCCTACTTTGATTTCCAGAGGATCTCCCCTCACGGACTAGAGATCAGGCCTGCCATTACATTGGCCCCTAGCTGAGCCAAGTTTGCTTTTTCAGACATCTGTCCCCACAGCCCTGGCAAACACAGCCTCTAGGCTGGGTCCTCTGGAGCCATACCACAGGACCGTGCCTGCTCTCTCCTGGCAAACTGTGTCCATTCCTTTGGCCACACACCTCCAGAATATGAGAAACCTCAAGGCCTCCGAGGACATCCCACTACTGGGAGCCTCACTGGACTCACAGGGGCATTCGGACACAAGCTGAGCAGCTACATCCATGAATGCATGCACACAGATGTCAACAGAGATAGAAGGTTGAGCCGGACAGGCCTTTAGGCCGTAGTCTCAACTCTTGCTTTGGTTTCCAGGTGTCACTCCTTAGAGGCTTTGGTTCGAAGAACAGGGTATGGGGCTTTCCTGAGGCACGGAACAGAACTCCTCTCGTCTCCACATGGGAAGTTTCCTTGTTGGAGCCGTGTCAAACACCTCATGTTGGAGAATCCTGCAGAGTCCCTGAGCCACCTCCACATTCCAAGGTCTCCCAGGCCACCAAGCCACAGTAGGACTCATCTTCAGGAGAGTCCATTTCAACTCTCCCCTCTGGGTAGCTCACCCAGGAGCCCGCAGATTGAGCCTGCCTTGTCCTGACTAAAGAGTGTGAATATGAGGTGGCGTTCCCAGGCATCCATGCTAGACACCTGCTCTCGAGTCTTTCCATATGGGGCCTCTTGGTACCATCCAATAGGACTCGACTGCCGTGCAGAAGGTAACCTTCATTTTTGGAGCAGTTCACAAATCCCATCGTAGCCAAAACTTTCTGGCCTCATGAAACCCCCACACCCTTTAAGAAGACGCCATGCTGGACAAGAACTCTAGCCTGAGGCACGTCTCATAGTTGACATGACCTCAGTGCAGGAGATCTCGATTCAGCCTCTGCAGAGTGGGCCTGCCATGCCCTCGGTCCCAAACCTCACGCTAGCTTGTGTTTTCAGACTTCCTTCCTCACACTCCTGGCAAACAAGCCCTCTGGACTAGGAACTCCAGAAACAAAACCCAGCCCAGTGTCTGCCCAACGGAAGAAAAACGTTTCCCTGTGGGGCTCTCCAGAAAACCCAGATGAGGATCAACCTGCTCGGGCCTCGACGGTACCCGGACTGGATAGGCTGCTCTGGGCACTCATGCTCTGCCTGACACAGCCAGAAGCCAGACGTCCAGACAGACAAAAAGACAGCTGGCCGCACAAACAGCACTTCGGACACGCCATGGTCTTATGCCGTCACCTCATCCTAACCTTGGTTTTCCGATATTTGAACCTAGACATTATATCAATTCTCCACACAGCTAGGTATAGCAAGCACAAAACAGAACCCCTCCTTCCCCATGGCAGTCAAGCTTGCTCTTGGCATGCAGTCACACCTTCAGGGTGGGAGAAACCTTCATGGCCCCTGATGCCACGCCCAAACTTGAGTGCTGCTTGGGCACAAATTCACACTGTGACCCTCAGCATGAGCCCCATGTCAAAGAAAGGCCTGTCAGGGCCTGGACCAAGAGCCCACATATGGGGCTTGCCAAGCCCCTATGCACCCAATCCTCACCACGGTTTGAATTTTCCAGTCGCCCCGCCCGTACCTGGAGCTCTGCTCTGGAATCCCTTTCTTGGAGAGACCCATGAGCCAGACAACACGACTCCACCCTTCCCACAAAATGACCCCAAACTCTTGGGAGCTGGGACAAATCCCCAGAGAGGGATACTCGTCCACAGTACCTCAGGCCACGGCTCCAATCCACGGCTATCCCGTACACAACATCCAGAGACAAAAGCCTGAAGGAACGCCTCCCACTCGCCCTTGTTTCAGAGGCCCAGGAGCTCCCTCTCGGGCTGTACATCCGGCCTGCAATACACTAGGCGCCACTCATAAGCTGAGTTTGTGTATTCAGACTTCTGTGCCCACAGCCTGGACCCACACAACATCCAGGCTAGGGCCTCTGGACCAAACAGCAAAAGATTGTGCCTGCCCTCTCCAAGGCAAGTGTGCCCAATCCATTGACCACAACCCTACAGGTTAGGGAAAAGCTCCAAGGTCCCTGAGGCCATCAATAGTATAGGCCACCCTGGACTAAGAGGGGCTCTCTGACACCAGCGGAGCAACTATCTCCACTTAGACTCTCAGAGAGTGTCCCCAGAGACAGAAGGTTGAAATGGACAGGCCCCCAGGCCCTAATCTGAACCTTAGCTTTGGTTTCCATGTTTCCGTTCTCAGAGGACTGTTTTCGTAGACCAGCACATGGGGCTTTTCTGAGGCACGAAACCAAACCTCTCTCATCTCCACATGGGCAGCTTTCTTACTGGGATGTATCAAACACTTCAGGTAGGAGAGTTCCGCAGGGCCACTGAACAACCAGCACATTCCAAGGTCTCCATGGACCCAAACGCACATTATGACGCATCCTCAGGAGAGGCCATTTCAACTCAGCCCCCTGGGTCGCGTGTTCCAGAGGCAGCAGATCAAACATATCTTGTCGCTACTAGCCAATGGGAATGCGAGGCATGCTGTACAGGGATCCATCCTTCGAACCCTGCTCTCCAGTCCTTCCATATGGTATGTCCTGGAGCCATGCAACAGGACTCGAATGTCCCGCAGAAGGAAACCTTGTGGTTTGGGGCAACCTCCAAACTCAGCGTGGGAAAACTTCCTTGGCCTCATGAGGCCCCCACTTCATGAAGGTGCCATCATGGACACATACTCCAGCCTCAGCCAACGTCTGATCCTCAGCCTGACTTCAGATGCAGGAGATTTTGATTCAGCCTCTGCAGAGTGGGCCTGCTCTGCCCTTGGCTCCATTCCTCACACTAGCTTGTGTTTTCAGACTTCCGTCCTCACACTCCTGGCCCACAAACCCACCCTACTGGGAATTCTGGGGCCACAGTAAGTTCTGTGCCTGACTCCCAGGAGAAAAACATTGTCTATGGCGCTGCCCAGAAACCCCAAATGAGGATCAAACTGCTTGGCCCTCGGCAACTCCCCAATTGCATAGGCTACCTTAAACAGTGATGCTCTGTCGCAAATAGCCTGAGTCCAGACCTTCAAACAGACACCGACACAGCTGGCTGCACACCCAGCACATTGGACCCGCCACTGCCTTAGGCCAGCATCCATTCCCAACCTGGGTTTTCAGTCATCGGAACCTAGACCTTATCTCCAATCCCTGCACAGGGGGGAACCTGATGCACAAGTCAGAACCCCTCCTTCCCCATGGCAAGAAACCTTGCTGCTGGCAGTGAGTCAAACCTTCGGTGTAGGAGAAAACGGCATGGCCCATGAGGCCACGCCCAAGCGTGAGGGCCGCCTTGGGCACAAACACACATTGTGACCCTCAGCGTGAGTACCTTATTCAAGTAACGCCTCTCAGTGACTGGAACAAGAGCCCGCATATGTGGCTTGCCATGCCCATAGGCACCCAGGACTAACTAGATGGTGTGTATTCCAATTGAGGGAACCCACTGCTGTGCTCTAGAGTCCCTCTCCTGGGGGGTCCCCTGTGGCAGAAAACAGTACTCTTCATTCCCACAGAATGAACACCAACACTTGGGAGCTTGGACAATCCCCCGAGAGGAAGGCTCTTCCTCGGCCTCTGAGACAACCCCTACCCTGACCGGACACTGTAAACGCAACACCCAGAGACAAAATCCTGAGTGACTGCCTCCCACTTGCCCTACTTTGATTTCCAGAGGATCTCCCTTCACGGACTAGAGATCAGGCCTGCCATTACATTGGCCCCTAGCTGAGCCAAGTTTGCTTTTTCAGACATCTGTCCCCACAGCCCTGGCAAACACAGCCTCTAGGCTGGGTCCTCTGGAGCCATACCACAGGACCGTGCCTGCTCTCTCCTGGGAAACTGTGTCCATTCCTTTGGCCACACACCTCCAGAATATGAGAAACCTCAAGGCCTCCGAGGACATCCCACTACTGGGAGCCTCACTGGACTCATTATATCAATTCTCCACACAGCTGGGTATCGCAAGCACAAAACAGAACTCCTCATTTTCCATGGCTGTCAAGCTTGATCTTGGCATGGAGTCACACCTTCAGGGTGGGAGAAACCTTCATGGCCCCAGATGCCACGCCCAAACTTGAGTGCTGCTTGGGCACAAATTCACACTGTGACCCTCAGCATGAGCCCCATGTCAAAGAAAGGCCTGTCAGCACCTGGACCAAGAGCCCTCATATGGGGCTTGCCAAGCCCCTATGCACCCAATCCTCACCAGTGTTTGAGTTTTCCAGTCGCCCCACCTGTACCTGGGCTCTGCTCTGGAATCCCTTTCTTGGAGAGACACATGAGCCAGACAACACGACTCCACCCTTCCTTCAAAATGTCCCCAAACTCTTGGGGGCTGCGACAAATCCCCAGAGAGGGATACTCGTCCACAGTCCCTGAGGCCACCGCTCCAATCCACGGCTATCCCGGTCACAACATCCAGAGACAAAAGCCTGAAGGAACGCCTCCCACTCGCCCTTGTTTCAGAGGCCCAGGAGCTCCCTCTCGGGCTGTACATCCGGCCTGCCATACCCTAGGCGCCACTCATAAGCTGAGTTTGTGTATTCAGACTTCTGTGCCCACAGCCTGGACCCACACAACATCCAGGCTAGGGCCTCTGGACCAAACAGCGAAAGATTGTGCCTGCCCTCTCCAAGGAAAGTGTGCCCAATCCATTGACCACAACCCTACAGGTTAGGGAAAAGCTCCAAGGTCCCTGAGGCCATCAATAGTATAGACCACCCTGGACTAAGAGGGGCTCTCTGACACCAGCGGAGCAACTATCTCCACTTAGACTCTCAGACAGTGTCCCCAGAGACAGAAGGTTGAAATGGACAGGCCCCCAGGCCCTAATCTGAACCTTAGCTTTGGTTTCCATGTTTCCTTTCTCAGAGGACTGTTTTCGTAGACCAGCACATGGGGCTTTTCTGAGGCACCAAACCAAGCATCTCTCGTCTCCACATGGGCAGCTTTCTTACTGGGGACGTATCAAACCCTTCAGGTAGGAGAGTTCCGCAAGGCCACCGAACAACCAGCACATTCCAAGGTCTCCATGGACCCAAACTCACATTATGACGCATCCTCAGGAGAGGCCATTTCAACTCAGCCCCCTGGGTAGCGTGACCCAGAAGCAGCAGATCAAACATATCTTGTCGCTAATGGCCAATTGGAATGCGAGGAATGCTGTACAGGGATCCATCCTTCGCACCCTGCTCTCCAGTCCTTCCATATGTTATGTCCTGGAGCCATGCAACAGGACTCGAATGTCCCGCAGAAGGAAACCTTGTGGTTTGGGGCAACCTGCAAACTCAGCGTGGGAAAACTTCCTTGGCCTCATGAGGCCCCCGCTTCATGAAGGTGCCATCATGGACACATACTCCAGCCTCAGCCAACGTCTGATCCTCAGCCTGACTTCAGATGCAGGAGATTTTGATTCAGCCTCTGCAGAGTGGGCCTGCTCTGCCCTTGGCTCCAATACTCACCCTAGCTTGTGTTTTCAGACTTCCGTCCTCACACTCCTTGCCCACAAACCCTCCCTACTGGGAATTCTGGGGCCACAAAAAGCACTGTGCCTGCCTCTCAGGAGAAAAACATTGTCTATGGTGCTGCCCAGAAACCCCAAATGAGGATCAAACTGCTTGGCCCTCGGCAACACCCCAATTGCATAGGCTACCTTAAACACTGATGCTCTGTCGCAAATAGCCTGAGCCCAGACCTTCCAACAGACACCGACACAGCTGGCTGCACTCCTAGGACATTGGACCCGCCACTGCCTTAGGCCACCAACCATTCCCAACCTGGGTTTTCAGTCATCGGATCCTAGACTTTATCTCCAATCCCTGGACAGGGGGGAACCTGATGCACAAATCAGAACCCCTCCTTCCCCATGGCAAGAAAACTTGCTGCTGGCAGTGAGTTAAACCTTCAGTGTAGGAAAAACGGCATGGCCCATGAGGCCACGCCCAAGCGTGAGGGCCGCCTTGGGCACAAACACACATTGTGACCCTCAGCGTGAGTACCTTATTCAAGTAACGCCTCTCAGTGACTGGACCAAGAGCCCGCATATGTGGCTTGCCATGCCCATAGGCACCCAGGACTAACTAGATGGTGTGTATTCCAGTTAAGGGAACCCACTGCTGTGCTCTAGAGTCCCTCCCTGGGGGGTCCCCTGTGGCAGAAAACAGTACTCTTCCCTTCCCACAGAATGAATCCAAACACTTGGGAGCTTGCACAATCCCCTGAGAGGAAGGCTCTTCCTCGGCCTCTGAGACAACCCCTACCCTGACCGGACACTGTGAACGCAACACCCAGAGACAAAATCCTGAGTGACTGCCTCCCACTTGCCCTCCTTTGATATCCAGAGGATCTCCCCTCACGGACTGGAGATCAGTCCTGCCATTACCTTGGCCACTAGCTGAGCCAAGTTTGCTTTTTCAGACATCTGTCCCCACAGCCCTGGAAAACACAGCCTCTAGGCTGGGTCTTCTGGAGCCATACCACAGGACTGTGCCTGCTCTCTCCTGGGAAACTGTGTCCATTCCATTGACACACACCTCCAGAATATGAGAAACCTCAAGGCCCCCGAGGACATCCCACTACTGGGAGGCTCCCTGGACACACAGGGGCATTCGGACACAAGCTGAGCAGCTACCTCCACGAAGGCATGCCCACAGATGTCAACAGAGATAAAAGGTTGAGCCGGACAGGCCCTTAGGCCGTAGTCTCAACTCTTGCTTTGGGTTCCAGGTGTTACTCCTCAGAGGCTTTGGTTCAAAGAACAGGATATGGGGCTTTCCTGAGGCACTGAACAGAACTCCTCTCGTCTCCACATGGGAAGCTTCCCTGTTGGAGCTGTGTCAAACACCTCAGTTTGGAGAACCCTGCAGATTCCCTGAGCCACCTCCACATTCCAGGTCTCCCAGGCCACCAAGTCACAGTAGGACTCATCTTCAGGAGAGTCCATTTCAACTCTCCCCACTGGGTAGCTCACCCAGGAGCCTGCAGATTGAGCCTGCCTTGTCCTGCCTAAAGAGTGGGAATATGAGGTGGCGTTCCCAGGCATCCATGCTTAGACACCTGCTCTCGAGTCTTTCCGTATGGGGCCTCCTGGAACCATCCAATAGGACTCGACCGTCGTGCAGAAGGAAAGCTTGAGGTTCGGAGTAGTTCACAAATCCCATCGTAGACAAACCTCCCTGGCTTCATGAAGCCCCCACACCCTTCAGGAAGAGGCCATGCTGGGCAAAAACTCTAGCCTGAGGCACGTCTCATAGTTGACATGACCTCAGTGCAGGAGATCTCGATTCAGCCTCTGCAGAGTGGCCCTGCCATGCCCTCGGTCCCAAACCTCACGCTAGCTTTTGTTTTCAGACTTCCTTCCTCACACTCCTGGCAAACAAGCCCTCCGGACTAGGAACTCCAGAACCACAACCCAGCCCAGTGTCTGCCCAACGGAAGAAAAACGTTTCCCTGTGGGGCTCTTCAGAAAACCCAGATGAGGATCAACCTGCTCGGGCCTCGACGGTACCCGAACTGGATAGGATGCTCTGGGCACTCATGCTCTGTCTGACACAGCCTGAAGCCAGACGTCCAGACAGACAAAGAGACAGCTGGCCGCACACCCAGCACTTCGGACACGCCATGGTCTTATGCCGTCACCTCTTCCTAACCTTGGTTTTCAGATATCTGAACCTAGACATTATATCAATTCTCCACACAGCTGGGTATCGCAAGCACAAAACAGAACTCCTCCTTCCCCATGGCTTTCAAGCTTGCTCTTGGCATGCAGTCACACCTTCAGGGTGGGAGAAACCTTCATGGCCCCTGATGCCACGCCCAAACTTGAGTGCTGCTTGGGCACAAATTCACACTGTGACCCTCAGCATGAGCCCCATGTCAAAGAAAGGCCTGTCAGGACCTGGACCAAGAGCCCGCATATGGGGCTTGCCATGCCCCTATGCACCCAATCCTCACCAGTGTTTGAGTTTTCCAGTCACCCCACCTGTACCTGGGCTCTGCTCTGAAAACCCTTTCTTGGAGAGACACATGAGCCAGACTACACGACTCCACCCTTCCCACAAAATGACCCCAAACTCATGAGGCCCCCGCTTCATGAAGGTGCCATCAAGGACACATACTGCAGCCTCAGCCAACTTCTGATATTCAGCCTGACTTCAGATGCAGGAGATTTTGATTCAGCCTCTGCCGATTGGGCCTTCTCTGCCCTTGGCTCCAATCCTCACCCTAGCTTGTGTTTTCAGACTTCCGTCCTCACACTCCTGGCCCACAATCCCTCCCTACTGGGAATTCTGGGGCCACATTGAAGCACTGTGCCTGCCTCCCAGGAGAAAAACATTGTCTATAGTGCTGCCCAGAAACCCCAAATGAGGATCAAACTGCTTGGCCCTCGGCAACACCCCAATTGCATAGGCTACCTTAAACACTGATGCTCTGTCGCAAATAGCCTGAGCCCAGACCTTCCAACAGACACCGACACAGCTGGCTGCACACCCAGCACATTGGACCCGCCACTGCCTTAGGCCACCATCCATTCCCAACCTGGGTTTTCAGTCATCGGAACCTAGACCTTATCTCCAATCCCTGCACAGGGGGAACCTGATGCACAAGTCAGAACCCCTCCTTCCCCATGGCAAGAAACCTTGCTGCTGGCCGTGAGTCAAACCTTCAGTGTAGGAGAAAACGGCAAACCTGCCGTGCCTCATGAAGCCCCCCATATCTTTCAGGGAGAGGCCATCATGGACAAAATCTCTTGCTTGAAGCACGTCTCATATTAGATATGACCGCAATGCAGGAGATCTTGATTCAGCCTCTGCAGAGTGGCCTGCCGTGCCCTCGGTCCCAAACCTCACGCTAGCTTGTGTTTTCAGACATCCTTCCTCACACTCCTGGCAAACAATCCCTCCAGAGTAGGATTTGCAGAACCACAAGCCAGCCCAGTGACTGCCCACCGGTAAAAAACGTTTCCTTGTGGGGCTCTCCATAAAACCCAGGTGAGGATCAACCTGCTCTTGCCTCGACGGCACTCAGATTTGATAGGCTGCTCTGGGCACTAATGCTCTGCCTTTCACAGCCTGATTCCAGACGTCCAGACAGGCAAGGAGACAGCTGGCCACACACCTAGCACTTCTGACACGCCATGGTCTTATGCCGTTATCTCTTCCTAACCTTGGTTTTCAGATATCTAAACCCAGATATTATATCAATTCCCCACACGGTTGGGCATCTGAATCACAAATCAGAACTCCTTCTTCCCCATGGCTGTAAGGCTTGCTCTTGGCATGGAGTCACACCTTCAGGGTGGGAGAATCTTCATTTCCCCTGAAACCACGCCCAAACTTGAGTGCTGCCTTGGGCACAAATTCACTCTGTGACCCTCAGCATGAGCCCAATATCAAAGAAAGGCCTGTCAGGGCCTTGACCAAGAGCCCGCATATGGGGCGTGCCACGCCCCTATACACCCAATCCTCACCAGTGTTTGAGTTTTCCAGTCTCCCCCCCGTTCCTGGAGCTCTGCTCTGGAATCACTTTTTGGAGAGACACATGAGCCAGACAACAGGACTCCACCCTTCCACAAAATGACCCCAAACTCCTGTTAGCTGGGACAAATCCCCAGAGAGGGATACTTGTCCACAGTCACTGAGGCCACCCCCTACAATCTATGGCTATCCTGGACGCATCCAGAGACAAAAGCCTGAAGGAATCTCGCCCATGATTCACAAGCCAAGGAGCTCACTCTCTATCTGTACATCCGGCCTGCCATACCCTCGGCGCCACTCATAAGCTGAGTTTGTGTTTTCAGACTTCTGTGCCCACAGCCTGGACCCACACACCCTCCAGGCTAGGGCATCTGGAGCCACAGCGAAAGATTGTGCCTGCCCTCTCCAAGGAAAATGTGCCCAATCCATTGACCACAACCCTACAGGTTAGGGAAAAGCTCCAAGGCCCCTGAGGCCATCCTGATAGTGTAGGCTGCCCTGGACTAAAAGGGGCACTCTGACACCAGCTGAGCCATTATCACCACTTAGACTCTCAGACAGTGTCCACAGAGACAGAAGATTGAAATGGACAGGCCCTTAGGCCCTAATATGAACCTTAGCTTTAGTTTTCATGTGTCTGTCCTCAGAGGACTGGTTTCGTATACCAGCATATTAGGTTTTTCTGAGACTCCAAACCAAACCTCTCTCGTCTCCACATGGAGTGCTTTCTTACTGGATCTGTATCAAACCCTTCTGGTCGGAGAATTCCGCAGGGCCACAGTACAACCATCACATTCCAAGGTCTCCATGGACAGAAACACACATTATGACGCATCCTCAGGAGAGGCCATTTCAACTCAGCCCGCTGGTTAGCTTGCCCCAGAGCCAGCAGATCAAACATATCTTGTCGTTAATGGCCAAAGGGAATGCGAGGCATGCTGTTCAGGGATCCATCCTTTGAACCCTCCTCTTCAGTCCTTCCGTATGGTATGTACTGGAGCCACTCAACAGGACTCGACTGTCTTGCATAAGGAAACCTTGTGGTTTGTGGCAACCTCCAAACTCAGCATGGGAAAATTTAGTTGGCCTCATGAGGCACCTGCTTCATGAAGGTGCTATCAAGGGCACAATCCAACCTCAGCCAACGTCTGATCCTCAGCCTGACTTCAGATGCATGAGATATCCTTTCAGCCTTTGCAGAGTGTGCCTGCTCCCAACCTCACCCTATCTTTTGTTTTCAGACTCTACCCTAGCACTCCTGGCCCAAAAGCCCTCATGATTGGGAATTCTGGTTCCAGAACGAAGCACTCTGCCTGCCCCCCAAAGAAAAACATTGTCTATGGCATTGCACAGAAACCCCAAATGAAAATCAACCTGCTCAGCCCTCGGCAACACCCCAATTGCATAGGCTACCCTAAACACTGTGCTCTGTCTTACATAGCCTGAGCCCAGACCTTGTGAGAGACATTGAGACAGTTGGCTTCACACCCAGCACATCGAACCTGCCATGGGTTAGGCCATTTCATCCCTTCCCATTGACCTGGGTGTCTTCCTGGAGGTATATTCTGAGGCTGTGTCAGACTATGCATTTTTTCTGGAGCTTCCTATGGAATTAGGGTGGTATTAGGGGCCTTGCAATTTTCTCTTAATCTGGTGGGTTGGGAAACTGAGACAGGCTGACATTCCTTGGGAGAGCTGGCCCAGTGCTGTTGTGTGTTCCTGGAGGCCCCATCCTGGAGGGCATATGGGTCAGGACTCTGGGTCCAAAGTCTTCAGACACAAACTCGGGTAAGAGTTAAGCTCGAGGTGATGGCAGACCCAATCTGCAGACCCTGAGCGAAGCATCTCCAGATATGAAATTCGGACGGCTGTGAGGCAGGAGCACAGTCTTTTCTGTCTGACTTGTTTGTCTATGATGGCCACGAAATGGAGGGGTGGCCTCATGGGTCCATGTGAGATTCTACCTCTCTGGGAATTCTGCTCGGCACCCAAGAGTTTGGTGTATTTCCGGGGGATGGGAGGAGCGCAGTTTTCTGAGTCAGGGATCCCGTCCAAACAGCCATTCCAGAGATGGGTCCTGGGTTCTGGAGCCTGGATCACCGCAACAAGGCTTAGGATTTGGGCCTAGGGTCCTGCTCTATGTTTTCCTGGTACAGCTCCCGAGTGTTCTTGTTGGAAATGGGTCTCATTCTGAGGGTCACAATGCCTGTTTTTGCCCAGATGCCCATGCTGAGTGGGTGTGACCTCATGGTCTATGCACTTGGCTCCCACTCTGAGGGTTGGACTGCCATCTCAACATTCAGTTTTCCTGCCATGGGGAAGGAGGGGTACTTTTTTATGCTTCAGGTTCCACCATGGGCAGGAATTTGAGCTAAGTTCTGGGACAGGTGCCTGAATACCCAGTTCACTTTGAGATGAGGTCCTCGGGCCAAGGCAGGACCCACCTGCAGAAAATGAGGCCTGCTTTCTGGGTGGCTGTCAGGAGCTCGGGCTCGAGCTGTGTCAGACAGAACATTCGTGGAGAGTTCGGCCTATGATATTGGGGTGCTTTTGAGAGCTGTGCAACTGGATCCTCATGGGGGATTTTTGCACAGACCCTTTCTTCACTTCTTCTATCTGGTGAGCAGGCAGATGGCTGCATTACGGCTCCAGAATATCCAAGTTGGACGGTTTGCAGGCGAGGAGTGTGAGGACAGAAGTATGAAAACATAAGCTACAGTTACGCTCAGTGCCGAGCACATGTCTATTCCAATGTACAGCAGTTGTTTCGAGATCTCCAGCACCTTGGCGAGGGGAAGATGTCTGCTCACGCTGGAGTTTGTATCCATGATGGCCAACAAATGGTGGGGAGGCCTCAAGAATTCTTGGAGGTTTTTCCAAGCTGGACCTTGTGAGCTGCTCCAAACATCAAGGTGTCCTACTAAGGGACAGCAGAAGTCTTCTTACAGGGCTCCAGGGTCCCCCATATGGAAGATTCGATAGCAATGCTCTCTGAATGGAGGCCTGGGAAGCCAATCTCGTGTTACCATTGCAGCTGAGGAACAGGGTAAGCTTGAACCAATGACACTGATTCCAAGTTCCAAGTGATTTGCGTTGATGGAAGTTCTCAGTCTAACAGGTCCCAATGCTGCTTGGTGTCCAGGGAGACCTTAGAATGTGGTGGCAGCTCTCTGACCATTGAGGATTCTCTATCCTTAGGATTAGACCCAGTACCCAGGAGCCAGGTTTCCTTCTTGGGACAGGAGGTGTGCTCTTGTATGGCTCACGGACCACAGGTTGGACCATATGGTTGAATTTCCAGAACAGACCTCTAGGAAGAGAGACCTCAAAACATAAGCTAGGGTTCTGATGAGGTTTTAGGACCATGGAAGTTTCAATCTTCGGACTAAGTGCCATTGGCCTGCATGTCATCCTGGAGGTAGGTGCTGAGGCTGTGTCAGGCTGTGCACTTTTTCCAGAGTGGCCTATGATATTGGGGTGCAGTCAGGGGCCTTGCAGTTTTCTCCTAATCTGGACATTTTGGGAAACTGAGATGGGCAGGGTTTCCTCAGGAGAGCAGGGCCAGTTATGTCATGTGTTTCTCGAGGCCCCATCCTGGAGGTCATGTGTGTCAGGACTTTGGGACCAAAGACTTTAGACACAACCTCGGATAAGAGATAGGAGTGAGGTGATGGCAGTCCGAATCTGAAGACCCTGAGGGAAGCTCCTCGCGATTTGTAATTCAGGTGGCTGGGAGGGAGGAGCACAGGCTTTTCTGTCTGGATTTTGTGTCTAGGATGGCCACTAAATGGAGGGGTGACCTCATGTGTCCATGGGATATTCTTCCACTCTGGTGATTCTGCTTGGCACCCAAGAGTTTGATTTCTTTCTGGGGAAGAGGAAAAGACTGTATTCCATCTCTGGGATCCTGTCCAAACAGGGATTCCAGAGATGGGTTCTGGGTCCAGACACTGGGAAAACTTAACCAAAGCTTCGATTTGGGATCCTGGTCCAGATCCCAAGGGGGATATTTGGAAAGGGGTCTCATTCTGAGGGTCACAATGCCTATTTGTGCCCAGCTGCCCATCCTGTGTAGGCATGGTCTCATGGACCATGCACCTGGTTCCCACTCAGGGTTGTACAGCCATCTCAACATTCAGTTTTCTGGCCATGGGGAAGGAGGAGCACTCTTTTGTGCTTCCGAGTCCCCTATGGGCAGGAATTTGAGCTAAGTCTGGGACAGGTACCTGAATATCCAGGTTGCTTCAAGATGATGGCCTCGGGCCAAGGTTGGACCCACCTGGAGGATATGGGGCCCACTATCTGGGTGGCTGACAAGAGGTCGGGGATCAGGCGGTGTCAGATAGACAATTTATGCAGAGGTCGGTCTATTATATTGGGGTGCCATTGAGGGCCGTGCAGGAGGATCCTCTCCAACCTAGCTAGAGAAAGCCATGGATGACCAAATGGAATTGATTAGGGCTGAGCTGAACGTGAAGAGAGGTGATGTTCACAATGTTAGGGTGGAGCTTAAAGCTACCAGGGCTAAGGTTCACAATGCTCTCAATGAGTTCCAATCTAATCTAAATTCTCTCAAAGCTAGGGTAACTGAGACAGAAGTTAGAATTAGTGATCTGGAGGACAAACAGATAGAGAGAGGGGATCAGGAGGAGGGCTGGAACAAACAGCCTAGAAACCATGAAAACAGAATCAGGGAAATAAATGATGCCACGAAACCTTCCAAAGTCAGAATTATTGGAATCCCTGAAGGGGAGGAGAAAGAAAGAAGTCTAGAAGATATAGTGGAACAAGTTCTTCATGAAAAATTTCCCAAACTCCTGAATGGAATCTGCGTTCATGTACTAGAGTCTGAACGGTCTCCACCCAAGATTATCCATTCCAAAAAACCATCACAACACCTGGTAGTCAAATTGAGGAATCATAATTGTAGGTATAATCTCATGAAAGCCGCTAGGACAAAGAGGCTCCTTTCTTACAGAGGAAAGCCCATCAGAATAACATCAGACCTGTACACAGAGACCTGGCAAGCCAGAAAGAGCTGGCAAGATATATTCAGGGCATTAAATGAGAAGAATATGCAGCCAAGAATACTTTATCCAGCAAGACTGACATTCAAAATGGATGGGGAGATATAGAGTTTCCAAGACCGGCAAGGCTTAAAAGACTATGCAACCTCCAAGCCGACACTGCAGGAAATATTAAAGGGGGTTCTATAAAAGAGGAAAAAATCCTAATAATAGCATTGAACAGAAATATAGAGACAGTCTACAGAAAGAAAGACTTCAAAGGTAACTCGATGTCAATAAAAATGTATCTATAAATAATCACTCTCAATGTGAATGGCCTAAATACGCCCATAACATGACACAGGGTTGCAGATTGGATAAAACGACAGGACCCATCCATGTATTGTCTACAAGAGACCCATTTTGAACCTAAAGATACATGCAGACTGAAAGTGAAGGGATGGAGAAGCATCTTTCATGCCAATGGGCCTCAAAAGAAGGCTGGGGTAGCAATTCTTGTATCAGATAAATTAGACTTTAAACTAAAGACTGTAGTCAGAGATACAGAAGGACACTACATCATTCTTAAAGAGACTATACACCAAGTTGATCTAACAATTGTAAATATCTATGCCCCCAATATGGGAGCAGGCAATAATAAAACTGTTAATCAAGATAAAGAGTCATATTGATATAAATACACTAATTGTAGGAGATCTTAACACGTCTCCCTCAGAAATAGACAGATCATCAAAGCAGAAAATCAATAAAGAAACAAAAGCATTGAATGACACATTGGACCAGATGGACCTCATAGATATATACAGAACATTCCACCCTAAAACAACAGAATACTAATTCATCTCAAGTGCACATGGAACCTTCTCAAGAATAGACCACAAACTGGGTTACAAATCAGGACTCAACTGATACCAAAAGACTGAGAATATTCCCTGCATTTTCTCAGATCACAATGCTTTGAAACTGGAGCTCAATCACAAGGAAAAGTTCAGAAGGAACTCAAACACATGGAAGCTAAAGACCACCTTGCTTAAGTATGCTTGGATCAAGCAGGAGATCAAAGAATAACTGAAAAAAAATCATGGAAACCAATGAGAATGAAGACCCTTCGGTCCAAAATTTATGGGATAGAGCAAAGGCGGTCCTAAGGGGGAAATATATAGCCATCCAGCCCTCCCTCAAAAAAATTGAAAAATCCAGAACACAGCAGCTGACTCTACACCTTCAAGAACTGGAGAATCAACAACAAATCAAACCAACTCCACACATAAGAAGAGAAATAATCAAGATTAGAGCTGAGATCAATGAGGTAGAAACCAGAGATACAATAGAACGTACTAATGAATCTAGAAGTTGGTTTTTTGAAAGTATCAATAAAATCAATAGACCACTGGACACACTAATCCAAAAGAAAAGAGAGAAAGCCCAAATTCATAAAATTATGAATGAAAAGGGAGAGATCACAAGTAACACCAAGGAAGTAGAAATAATCATCAGAAGTTTTTATCAACAGTTATATGCCAATAAGCATAGCAACCTAGATGAAATGGATGCATTCCTGGAATACTATAAACTCCCAAAATTGAACCAGGAAGAAATTGACAACTTGAATAGACCAATATCTAGTAACGAGTTTGAAGCAGTGATCAAAAATCTCCAAAAAAACAAGAGCCCAGGACCTGACGGATTCCCTGGGGAATTCTATCAAACTTTCAAAGAAGAAATAAGACCAATTATCCTGAAGATGTTTCAAAAAATTGAAGCAGAAGCCAGCATTACCCTGACCCCTAAACCAGGCAATGACCCTTAAAAAAAGGAGAATTTCAGACTAAAATCACTGATGAATACGGATGCTAAGATTCTCAACAAGATCCTAGCAAACAGGATCCAACAGCCCATTAAAAAGATTATCCGACATGACCAGTTGGGATTCATCCCTGGGCTACAAGGATGGTTCAACATTCGCAAATCAATCAATGTGATAGAACAAATGAATACGAGACGAGAGAAGAACAACATGGTCCTCTCAATCGATGCAGAAAAAGCAGTTGAAAAAATCCAGCATCCGTTTCTGACAAAAACCCTTCAAAGTATAGGGATAGAAAGAACATTCCTGAACGTCATCAAATCTAACTATGAAAGACTCACAGCAAATATCATCCTCAATGGGAAAAAGCTTGCAGCCTTCCCGTTGAGATCAGGAACAAGTCAAGGATGCCCTGTCTTACCACTCTTGTTCAATATAGTATTAGAAGTCCTAGCAACAGCAATGACAACAAAGAGAAATAAAAGGTATCCAAGCTGGCAATGAAGAAGTCAAACTCTCTTTGCAGATGACATGATTCTTTATACGGAAACCCAAAAGACTCCACCCCCAAACTACTAGAACTCATACAGCAATTCATCAACGTGGCAGGATACAAAGTCAATGTACAGAAATCAGTGGCTTTCTTATACACTAACAATGAAAATACAGAAAGGGAAATTAGAGAATCAATTTCATTTACTATAGCACCAGAACCATAAGATACCTGGGAATAAACCTTACCAAAGAGGTAAAGGATCCGTACTTGAGGAACTACAGAACACTCATGAAAGAAACTGAAGAAGACACAAAAAGATGAAAGACCATTCCATACTCTTGGTTCGGAAGAATAAACATTGTTAAATTGTCTATACTGCCTAGAGCAATCTATACTTTTAATGCCATTCTGATCAAAATTCCACCGGTATTCCTCAATGAGCTGGAACAAATAATCCAAAAATTTGTATGGAATCAGAAGAGACTCTGAATCGCTAAGGAATTGTTGAAAAACAAAAATAAAACGGGGGCATCACATTACCTGATTTCAAGCTTTATTACAATGCTGTGACACCAAAACAGCATGGTACTGACATTAAAACAGTGGAACAGAGTAGAGTGCCCAGATATGGACCCTCAACTCTATGGGCAAATAATCCTCGAGAAAACAGGAAAAAATATACAATGGAAAAAAGACAGTCTCTTCAATAAATGGTGCTGGGAAAACTGGACAGCTATGTGTAGAAGAATGAAACTCGACCATTCTCTAACACCGTACACAAAGATAAACTCAAAATGGATAAAAGACCTCAACATGAGACAGGAATCCATCAGAATCCTTGAGGAGAACATAGGCAGCAATCTCTTCGATATTAGCCACACAATCTTCTTTCAAGTTATGTCTCCAAAGGCAAAGGAAACAAAAGCGAAAATAAACCTTTCAGACTTCATCAAAATCAAAAGCTTCTGCACAGCAAAGGAAACAGTCAAAAAAACAAAGGTGCAACCCACGGAATGAGAGAAGATATTTGCAAATGACAGTGCAGAGAAAAGATTGATATCCAGGATCTATAATGAACTCCTCAAATTCAACATGCACAAAACAGACAATCATATCAAAAAATGGGCAGAAGATATAAACATAAACTTCTCC
>NW_028133544.1:0-21000 GCF_964662115.1 Mustela nivalis
CAATAGAGATCTCGTGCATCTGAAGTCAGGGCAAGGATCAGACGATCGCTCAGGTTGGACTTTCTGCCCTGATGGCCCTTTCTTGAAGGGGGTTGGATCACGAGGACATGGGGGTTTTCCCACGATGGGAGTTGTGAGAAGCTCCAAACTGCAAAGATACTTCTGCAGGACAATTGAGACCTGTTGGTTGGCTCCAGGCCAAGGATTCCGAGCAGGGTTCTAAGGATGGATGGCTGGGTATCCCACCTCGCATTCCAATTGTCTCCAAGCAACAAGACAGGTTAGATCTGCTGGATTTGGGGGGCAACCGAGGAGGCTGAGTTGAAATGGACTCTCCTGTGGATGTGTCCTAATATGTTTTTGTGTCTATGGAGACCTTGGAATGAAGCGGTGGCCCTGGGGCCCTGAAGGGTTCTCCTAAACAGAGGCTTTGACACAGCTCCAACATGCATGTTTCCCATGTGTAGATGAGATTTGTTCTGATGGGTGAGTCAAGAAACAGCCATATGCTGGTATTGAAATCCAGGCCTCTGAGGAGAGATGCCTGGAAACCAAAGCAATGGATCCGATTAGTGCCTAGGGGCCTGTTCGTTCCTTTTTACCTCTGGGGACATCAGTCTACGGGTCTGAGTGCAGGTAGGTGCTCAGATGGGCTCAGATTGCCCCTGTTTGTCCTGGGAAGCCACAACTCTTGGGAGGGCATCAGGGACTTTGGAGGTTATCCTATTAGTAGGGTTGTGGCCATTGGAATGGGCACATACAATTCCCTTGGAGAGGGCAAGTACAGTCCTCAGGTTTGGCTCCAGGGCCCTGAGCCTGTAGGGTGTGTAGGCCAGAGCTGTTTGGACAGTTGTCTTAAAACACAAACTCGGCTTATGTTTCGGGTCATAGGGATGGCAGGACTGATCTACAGACCATGAGGAGAAGTCTTCGCTATATGAAAAAAGGGCGAGTGTGAGGCTCTTGCTCAAGTTTTTGTCTCTGGATATCGTGTCACTCATGGTCGTGAAATTGCCGGGTGACTTCATGGGAAATGGACGAGTCTTACTCTCTGGGGGTTCGGTCCCGTCCAAAGAGTTTGCGGTCATTCTGGGGATGGAAGAAGTCCGTTTTTTTGTTGTTGTTGTCGATTTGTTTCATTTTGTTTTTCAACCTCAGATGTCCCACCAAATGAGGGATTCCAGAGTAGAGCCCTGGGGTGGGGCGACTGGACAACCAGAAATCTGGTTAAAAATTGGGGACTAGGGACATGTCAAGCCCATTATGACATCTAATGGTCCAGCCACTGAGAGGACTTACTAGAGGACAGGACTCACGCTGAGGTCACAATGCGTGTTTATGCACTCGTCACACTCAAGAATGGGCGGGGCCTCAGGGTGAATGCTGGTTTCTCCTACACTGAACGTTGGACAACATGCCAACCACAAGGTTTCTTGCCATGGGTCAGGAAGAGTTCTGATTTCTGCATCACAGTCACCCGTGGGCAGTGATTGGAGATAAGGTCTAGGTTCTGAAGCCTGAAAACTGAGGTAGGGAAGAGATGATGACCTAAGGCCAGGTCGGGTCTGATGTGCTCAGGGTGCGGTCAGCTGTCTGGGTGTTGGTCAGCAGGTCCGGGCTCAGGTTGTGTCAGACAGTGCATTAGTGCCCAGGTTAGACTATATAATTTGGGTACATTCGAGTGCCGTGTAGGTTTATCTTCATTTAAGCTGCCTGGTCAGCTCATTAGGCAATATATTTTTTTCTAGAGGGCAGGCAGAGTGCTTCATTGTCGGTCCGGAATTGCCAAACATGAGGGCTTCGGGGCCAGGAGAGTGAGGACGGAAGTCTGAGAACACAAGCTAGACTTCGGATTCAGGGTGAGGGCACGGCAGGTACCCCCTGCAGATCTGAACCAATATGTCATGCATCTGAAGTCAGGGCAAGGATCCGACGTTGGCTCAGTTTGGAGTTTCTGTGCATGACGGCCCCTTCATGAAGGGAGCGGAATCTCGAGGCCATGGAGGTTTTCCACGTTGGGAGATGTGGGATGCCCCCTTCAAGGATTCCTTCTGCAAGACAATTGAGACCTGTTAAACAGCTCCAGGACATCCCATATGGAATGACTCCAGAGCACCATTCGAGGATGGATGCCTGGGAAATCCGCCTCGCCTTCCAATTGTCTCCTAGCAACAAGACAGTTTAGATCTAATGGATCTGCGGGAGCAACCGGGGTGGCTGAGTTGAAATGCACTTTCCAGAGGATGGGTCCTAATGTGTGTTTGTATCCATGAGGGCCTTGGAATGGGGAGGTGGCACCGGGACCCTGAAGTATTCTCCTAAGCTTTGGCATAGCTCCCATGCACAAGTTTCCTTGTGGAGACGAGATTTGTTCTGATGGGTGCCTCAGGAAATCCCCTCTGCTGGTATTGGAATCCAGGCTTTTGAGGAGACATGCCTGTAAACCAAAGCAATGGATCCGATAATGGCCTCGGGTCCTGTCTGGTTCAATCTTCTTGGTATGAGTGGATGTAGATGAGTGGAGGAAGATGCTCAGCTGGTATCAAGCGCCCTTTTTTGTCCCGGGCGACCTACACTATTGGGATGGCCTCAGGGACTTTGGAGGGTTCTCCTAATTTGTACGATTTTTGACAATGGAATGGGCAGAATTCCCATGGATTGGGTGGGGGCAGTCCTAATGTGTGGCTCCAGGGGCCCCAGCCTGGAGGGAGTGTGGCCCAGGACTTTGACGACAGTAGACTGAAAACACAAACTCAGCTTAAGTTTGGGGACGTAGGTATGGCACGCCCGATCTACAAACCATGAGAAGAACTCTTCAGGATATGAAGAATGAGCGAGTCTGAGTCGCTTGCTCAGGCTTTTGTCTCTGGATTTTGTTTCAGCGATGGCCGTGGAATTTTGGGGAGTTCTCATGGGCCATGGATGAATCTTCCTCTCTGTGGATTTGGCCCGATCCCAATTGTTTTTCGTCAATCTGTGGGATGGGAGGACTCCTTTCAGTTTTGTTAACTCTGGTGTCCCACTAAAAGAGCAATTCCAAAGCAGAGCCCTGGGGAAGAGTGAAGGGACACCCCGAACTATGGTTAAAAATTGGGGCCTAGGGGCATGGCAAGCCCAATATGCTGTCAATTCATATAGGCCCTGAGAGGCCTTACCTGAGGACTGGGCTCAGGCTGAGGGTCACAATGTGTGTTCGTGACCAATGTGGCACGCAAGCATGGGCTGGGCCTCATGGGCCACGCTTCTTTCAACTACACTGAACGTTGGACAACATGCCAAGCACAAGCTTTCTTGCCATAGGGAAAGAGTTCTGATTTCTGCATCATTTTCAACCCTGGCAGTGGTTGGAGATAAGGTCTAGGTTCTGGAGCCTGCAAACCGCAGTTGGGAAGAGATGACGACCTAAGGCCATGGCGGGTCCGATGTGCTCAGTGTGCGGCCAGCTGTCTGGGTGGGACCAGGAGGTCCAGGCTCAGGCTGGGTCAGAAGGGGAAATAGTGCCCAGGTCAGCCTATATGTTTGGGGTACAGCCGATTGGCGTGCAGGTTGATCCTCATTTGGGGTTTCGGGGTAGCCCTGAGGGCAATGTTTTACTTCTGTAGGGCAGGCAGAGTGCGGCATTGTAGTTCTGGATTGCCAACCTGGAGGGCTTGTGGTCCAGTAGTCTGAGGACGGAGTCTGAGAACCCAAGCTAGGCCTAGGTTTCGGGGTCAGGATATGGCAGGCACAATCTACAGACCTCAATAGAGATCTCGTGCATCTGAAGTCAGGGCAAGGATCAGACGATCGCTCAGGTTGTACTTTCTGCCCTGATTCCCCTTTCTTTAAGGGGGTTGGATCACGAGGACATGGGGGTTTTCCCACGATGGGAGTTGTGAGATGCTCCAAACTGCAAAAATTCTTCTGCAGGACAATTGAGACCTGTTGGTTGGCTCCAGGCCAACGATTCCGAGCAGGGTCCTAAGGATGGATGGCTGGGTAGCCCACCTCGCATTCCAATTGTCTCCAAGCAACAAGACAGGTTAGATCTGCTGGATGTGGGGGGCAACCGAGGAGGCTGAGTTGAAATGGACTCTCCTGTGGATGTGTCCTAATATGTTTTTGTGTCTATGGAGACCTTGGAATGAAGCGGTGGCCCTGGGGCCCTGAAGGATTCTCCTAAACAGAGGCTTTGACACAGCTCCAACGTGCATGTTTCCCATGTGTAGATGAGATTTGTTCTGATGGGTGAGTCAAGAAACAGCCATTTGCTGGTATTGAAATCCAGGCCTCTGAGGAGAGATGCCTGGAAACCAAAGCAATGGATCCGATTAGTGCCTAGGGGCCTGTTCGTTCCTTTTTACCTCTGGGGACATCAGTCTACGGGTCTGAGTGCAGGTAGGTGCTCAGATGGGCTCAGATTGCCCCCTGTTTGTCCTGAGAAGCCACAACTATTAGGATGGCCTCAGGGACTTTGGAGGTTATCCTATTAGTAGGGTTGTGGCCATTGGAATGGGCACATACAATTCCCTTGGAGAGGGCAATTACAGTCCTCAGGTTTGGCTCCAGGGCCCTGAGCCTGTAGGGTGTGTAGGCCAGAGCTGTTTGGACAGTTGTCTGAAAACACAAACTCGGCTTATGTTTTGGGTCATAGGTATGGCAGGACTGATCTACAGACCATGAGGAGAACACTTCGGGATATGAAAAAAGGGCGAGTGTGAGGCTCTTGCTCAAGTTTTTGTCTCTGGATATCGTGTCACTCATGGTCGTGAAATTGCCGGGTGACTTCATGGGAAATGGACGAGTCTTACTCTCTGGGGGTTCGGTCCCGTCCAAAGAGTTTGCGGTCATTCTGGGGATGGAAGAAGTCCGTTTTTTTGTTGTTGTTGTCGATTTGTTTCATTTTGTTTTTCAACCTCAGATGTCCCACCAAATGAGGGATTCCAGAGTAGAGCCCTGGGGTGGGGCGACTGGACAACCAGAAATCTGGTTAAAAATTGGGGACTAGGGACATGTCAAGCCCATTATGACATCTAATGGTCCAGCCACTGAGAGGACTTACTAGAGGACAGGACTCACGCTGAGGTCACAATGCGTGTTTATGCTCTCGTCGCACTCAAGAATGGGCGGGGCCTCAGGGTGAATGCTGTTTTCTCCTACACTGAACGTTGGACAACATGCCAACCACAAGGTTTCTTGCCATGGGTCAGGAAGAGTTCTGATTTCTGCATCACAGTCACCCGTGGGCAGTGATTGGAGATAAAGTCTAGGTTCTGAAGCCTGAAAACTGAGGTAGGGAAGAGATGATGACCTAAGGCCAGGTCGGGTCTGATGTGCTCAGGGTGCGGTCAGCTGTCTGGGTGTTGGTCAGCAGGTCCGGGCTCAGGTTGTGTCAGACAGTGCATTAGTGCCCAGGTTAGACTATATAATTTGGGTACATTCGAGTGCCGTGTAGGTTTGTCTTCATTTAAGCTGCCTGGTCAGCTCATTAGGCAATATATTTTTTCTAGAGGGCAGGCAGAGTGCTTCATTGTTGGTCCGGAATTGCCAAACATGAGGGCTTCGGGGCCAGGAGAGTGAGGACGGAAGTCTGAGAACACAAGCTAGACTTCGGATTCAGGGTGAGGGCACGGCAGGTACCCCCTGCAGATCTGAAACAATATGTCATGCATCTGAAGTCAGGGCGAGGATCCAACGTTGGCTCAGGTTGGAGTTTCTGTGCATGACGGCCCCTTCATGAAGGGAGCGGAATCTCGAGGCCTTGGAGGTTTTCCACGTTGGGAGATGTGGGATGCCCCCTTCAAGGATTCCTTCTGCGGGACAATTGAGACCTGTTGGACAGCTCCAGGACATCCCATATGGAATGACACCAGAGCACCGTTCGAGGATGGATGCCTGGGAAGTCCGCCTCGCCTTCCAATTGCTCCTAGCAACAAGACAGTTTAGATCTAATGGATCTGCGGGAGCAACCGGGGTGGCTGAGTTGAAATGCACTTTCCAGAGGATGGGTCCTAATGAGTGTTTGTGTCCATGAGGGCCTTGGAATGGGGAGGTGGCACCGGGACCCTGAAGTATTCTCCTAAGCTTTGGCATAGCTCCCATGCACAAGTTTCCACGTGGAGACGAGATTTGTTCTGATGGGTGCCTCAGGAAATCCCCTCTGCTGGTATTGGAACCCAGGCTTTTGAGGAGACATGCCTGTAAACCAAAGCAATGGATCCGATAATGGCCTCGGGTCCTGTCTGGTTCAATCTTCTTGGTATGAGTGGAGGTAGATGAGAGGAGGAAGATGCTCAGCTGGTATCAACCGCCCTTTTTTGTCCCGGGCGACCTACACTTTGGAGGGTTCTCCTAATTTGTACGATTTTTGACAATGGAATGGGCAGAATTCCCATGGATTGTGTGGGGGCAGTCCTAATGTGTGGCTCCAGGGGCCACAGCCTGGAGGGAGTGTGGCCCAGGACTTTGACGACAGAAGACTGAAAACACAAACTCAGCTTAAGTTTGGGGACGTAGGTATGGCACGCCCGATCTACAAACCATGAGAAGAACTCTTCAGGATATGAAGAATGAGCGAGTCTGAGGCGCTTGCTCAGGCTTTTGTCTCTGGATTTTGTTTCAGCGATGGCCGTGGAATGTTGGGGAGGTCTCATGGGCCATGGACGAATCTTCCTCTCTGTGGTTTTGGCCCGATCCCAATTGTTTTTCGTCCATCTGTGGGATGGGAGGACTCCTTTCAGGTTTGTTACCTCTGGTGTCCCAGCAAAAGAGGAATTCCAAAGCAGAGCCCTGGGGAAGAGTGAAGGGACACCCCGAACTATGGTTAAAATTTGGGGCCTAGGGGCATGGCAAGCCCAATATGCTGTCTCTTCATATAGGCCCTGAGAGTCCTTACCTGAGGACTGGGCTCAGGCTGAGGGTCACAATGTGTGTTTGTGACCAATGTGGCCCGCAAGCATGGGCTGGGCCTCATGGGCCACGCTTGTTTCAACTACACTGAACGTTGGACAACATGCCAAGCACAAGGTTTCTTGCCATGGGGAAAGAGTTCTCATTTCTGCATCATTTTCAACCCTGGGCAGTGGTTGGAGATAAGGTCTAGGTTCTGGAGCCTGTAAACCGCAATTGGGAAGAGATGACGACCTAAGGCCATGGCGGGTCCGATGTGCTCAGTGTGCGGCCACCCTCTGGGTGGGACCAGGAGGTCCAGGCTCAGGCTGGGTCAGAAGGGGAAATAGTGCCCAGGTCAGCCTATATGTTTGGGGTACAGCCGAATGGCGTGCAGGTTGATCCTCATTTGGGGTTTCGGGGTAGCCCTGAGGGCAATGTTTTACTTCTGTAGGGCAGGCAGAGTGCGGCATTGTAGTTCTGGATTGCCAAACTGGAGGGCTTGTGGGCCAGTAGTCTGAGGACGGAGTCTGAGAACCCAAGCTAGGCCTAGGTTTCTGGGTGAGAATATGGCAGGCACAATCTAGAGACCTCAATCGAGATCTCGTGCATCTGAAGTCAGGGCAAGGATCAGACGATCGCTCAGGTTGGACTTTCTGCCCTGATGGCCCTTTCTTGAAGGGGGTTGGATTACGAGGACATGGGGGTTTTCCCACCTTGGGAGTTGTGAGAAGCTCCAAACTGCAAAGATTCTTCTGCAGGACAATTGAGACCTGTTGGTTGGCTCCAGTCCAACGATTCCGAGCAGGGTTCTAAGGATGGATGGCTGGGTAGCCCACCTCGCATTCCAATTGTCTCCAAGCAACAAGACAGGTTAGATCTGCTGGATGTGGGGGGCAACCGAGGAGGCTTAGTTGAAATGGACTCTCCTGTGGGTGTGTCCTAATATGTTTTTGTGTCTATGGTGACCTTCGAATGAAGCGGTGGCCCTGGGGCCCTGAAGGGTTCTCCTAAACAGAGGCTTTGACACAGCTCCAACGTGCATGTTTCCCATGTGTAGATGAGATTTGTTCTGATGGGTGAGTCAAGAAACAGCCATATGCTGGTATTGAACTCCAGGCCTCTGAGGAGAGATGCCTGGAAACCAAAGCAATGGATCCGATTAGTGCCTAGGGGCCTGGTCGTTCCTTTTTACCTCTGGGGACATCAGTCTACGTGTCTGAGTGCAGGTAGGTGCTCAGATGGGCTCAGATTGCCCCCTGTTTGTCCAGAGAAGCCACAACTATTAGGATCGCCTCAGGGACTTTGGAGGTTATCCTATTAGTAGGGTTGTGGCCATTGGAATGGGCACATACAATTCCCTTGGAGAGGGCAAGTACAGTCCTCAGGTTTGGATCCAGGCCCTGAGCCTGTAGGGTGTGTAGGCCAGACCTGTTTGGACAGTTGTCTGAAAACACAAACTCGGCTTATGTTTTGGGTCATAGGTATGGCAGGACTGATCTACAGACCATGAGGAGAACACTTCGGGATATGAAAAAAGGGCGAGTGTGAGGCTCTTGCTCAAGTTTTTGTCTCTGGATATCGTGTCACTCATGGTCGTGAAATTGCCGGGTGACTTCATGGGAAATGGACGAGTCTTACTCTCTGGGGGTTCGGTCCCGTCCAAAGAGTTTGCGGTCATTCTGGGGATGGAAGAAGTCCGTTTTTTTGTTGTTGTTGTCGATTTGTTTCATTTTGTTTTTCAACCTCAGATGTCCCACCAAATGAGGGATTCCAGAGTAGAGCCCTGGGGTGGGGCGACTGGACAACCAGAAATCTGGTTAAAAATTGGGGACTAGGGACATGTCAAGCCCATTATGACATCTAATGGTCCAGCCACTGAGAGGACTTACTAGAGGACAGGACTCACGCTGAGGTCACAATGCGTGTTTATGCTCTCGTCGCACTCAAGAATGGGCGGGGCCTCAGGGTGAATGCTGTTTTCTCCTACACTGAACGTTGGACAACATGCCAACCACAAGGTTTCTTGCCATGGGTCAGGAAGAGTTCTGATTTCTGCATCACAGTCACCCGTGGGCAGTGATTGGAGATAAAGTCTTGGTTCTGAAGCCTGAAAACTGAGGTAGGGAAGAGATGATGACCTAAGGCCAGGGCGGGTCTGATGTGCTCAGGGTGCGGTCAGCTCTCTGGGTGTTGGTCAGCAGGTCCGGGCTCAGGTTGTGTCAGACAGTGCATTAGTGCCCAGGTTAGACTATATAATTTGGGTACATTCGAGTTCCGTGTAGGTTTATCTTCATTTAAGCTGCCTGGTCAGCTCATTAGGCAATATATTTTTTCTAGAGGGCAGGCAGAGTGCTTCATTGTCGGTCCGGAATTGCCAAACATGAGGGCTTCGGGGCCAGGAGAGTGAGGACGGAAGTCTGAGAACACAAGCTAGACTTCGGATTCAGGGTGAGGGCACGGCAGGTACCCCCTGCAGATCTGAACCAATATCTCATGCATCTGAAGTCAGGTCGAGGATCCGACGTTGGCTCAGGTTGGAGTTTCTGTGCATGACGGCCCCTTCATGAAGGGAGCGGAATCTCGAGGCCATGGAGGTTTTCCACGTTGGGAGATGTGGGATGCCCCCTTCAAGGATTCCTTCTGCGGGACAATTGAGACCTGTTGGACAGCTCCAGGACATCCCATATGGAATGACTCCAGAGCACTGTTCCAGGATGGATGCCTGGGAAGTCCGCCTCGCCTTCCAATTGTCTCCTAGCAACAAGACAGTTTAGATCTAATGGATCTGCGGGAGCAACCGGGGTGGCTGAGTTGAAATGCACTTTCCAGAGGATGGGTCCTAATGTGTGTTTGTGTCCATGAGGGCCTTGGAATGGGGAGGTGGCACCGGGACCCTGAAGTATTCTCCTAAGCTTTGGCATAGCTCCCATGCACAAGTTTCCACGTGGAGACGAGATTTGTTCTGATGGGTGCCTCGGGAAATCCCCTCTGCTGGTATTGGAATCCAGGCTTTTGAGGAGACATGCCTGTAAACCAAAGCAATGGATCCGATAATGGCCTCGGGTCCTGTCTGGTTCAATCTTCTTGGTATGAGTGGAGGTAGATGAGTGGAGGAAGATGCTCAGCTGGTATCAACCGCCCTTTTTTGTCCCGGGCGATCTACACTATTGGGATGGCCTCAGGGACTTTGGAGGGTTCTCCTAATTTGTACGATTTATGACAATGGAATGGGCAGAATTCCCATGGATTGGGTGGGGGCAGTCCTAATGTGTGGCTCCAGGGGCAACAGCCTGGAGTGGGTGTGGCCCAGGACTTTGAGGACAGAAGACTGAAAACACAAACTCAGCTTAAGTTTGGGGACGTAGGTATGGCACGCCCGATCTACAAACCATGAGACGAACTTTTCAGGATATGAAGAATGAGCGAGTCTGGGTCGCTTGCTCAGGCTTTTGTCTCTGGATTTTGTTTCAGCGATGGCGTGGAATGTTGGGGAGGTCTCATGGGCCATGGACGAATCTTCCTCTCTGTGGATTTGGCCTGATCCCAATTGTTTTTCGTCAATCTGTGGGATGGGAGGACTCCTTTCAGGTTTGTTACCTCAGGTGTCCCACCAAAAGAGGAATTCCAAAGCAGAGCCCTGGAGAAGAGTGAAGGGACACCCCGAACTATGGTTAAAAATTGGGGCCTAGGGGCATGGAAGCCCAATATGCTGTCTCTTCATATAGGCCCTGAGAGGCCTTACCTGAGGACTGGGCTCAGGCTGAGGGTCACAATGTGTGTTTGTGACCAATGTGGCCCGCAAGCATGGGCTGGGCCTCATGGGCCACGCTTGTTTCAACTACACTGAACGTTGGACAACATGCCAACCACAAGGTTTCTTGCCATGGGGAAAGAGTTCTGATTTCTGCATCATTTTCAACCCTGGTCAGTGGTTGGAGATAAGGTCTAGGTTCTGGAGCCTGAAAACCGCAGTTGGGAAGAGATGACGACCTAAGGCCATGGCGGGTCCGATGTGCTCAGTGTGCGGCCAGATGTCTGGGTGGGACCAGGAGGTCCAGGCTCAGGCTGGGTCAGAAGGGGAAAGAGTGCCCAGGTCAGCCTATATGTTTGGGGTACAGCCGATTGGAATGCAGGTTGATCCTCATTTGGGGTTTCGGGGTAGCCCTGAGGGCAATGTTTTACTTCTGTAGGGCAGGCAGAGTGCGGCATTGTAGTTCTGGATTGCCCAACTGGAGGGCTTGTGGGCCAGTAGTCTGAGGACGGAGTCTGAGAACCCAAGCTAGGCCTAGGTTTCTGGGTGAGGATATGGCAGGCACAATCTACAGACCTCAATAGAGATCTCGTGCATCTGAAGTCAGGGCAAGGATCAGACGATCGCTCAGGTTGGACTTTCTGCCCTGATGGCCCTTTCTTGAAGGGGGTTGGATCACGAGGACATGGGGGTTTTCCCACGATGGGAGCTGTGAGAAGCTCCAAACTGCAAAGATTCTTCTGCAGGACAATTGAGACCTGTTGGTTGGCTCCAGGCCAACAATTCCGAGCAGGGTTCTAAGGATGGATGGCTGGGTAGCCCACCTCGCATTCCAATTGTCTCCAAGCAACAAGACAGGTTAGATCTGCTGGATGTGGGGGGCAACCGAGGAGGCTGAGTTGAAATGGACTCTCCTGTGGATGTGTCCTAATATGTTTTTGTGTCTATGGAGACCTTCGAATGAAGCGGTGGCCCTGAGGCCCTGAAGGGTTCTCCTAAACAGAGGCTTTGACACAGCTCCAACGTGCATGTTTCCCATGTGTAGATGAGATTTGTTCTGATGGGTGAGTCAAGAAACAACCATATGCTGGTATTGAAATCCAGGCCTCTGAGGAGAGTTTCCTGGAAACCAAAGCAATGGATCCGATTAGTGCCTAGGGGCCTGTTCGTTCCTTTTTACCTCTGGGGACATCAGTCTACGGGTCTGAGTGCAGGTAGGTGCTCAGATGGGCTCAGATTGCCCCCTGTTTGTCCTGGGAAGCCACAACTATTGGGATGGCCTCAGGGACTTTGGAGGTTATCCTATTAGTAGGGTTGTGGCCATTGGAATGGGCACATACAATTCCCTTGGAGAGGGCAAGTACAGTCCTCAGGTTTGGCTCCAGGGCCCTGAGCCTGTAGGGTGTGTAGGCCAGAGCTGTTTGGACAGTTGTCTGAAAACACAAACTCGGCTTATGTTTTGGGTCATAGGTATGGCAGGACTGATCTACAGACCATGAGGAGAACACTTCGGGATATGAAAAAAGGGCGAGTGTGAGGCTCTTGCTCAAGTTTTTGTCTCTGGATATCGTGTCACTCATGGTCGTGAAATTGCCGGGTGACTTCATGGGAAATGGACGAGTCTTACTCTCTGGGGGTTCGGTCCCATCCAAAGAGTTTGCGGTCATTCTGGGGATGGAAGAAGTCCGTTTTTTTGTTGTTGTTGTCGATTTGTTTCATTTTGTTTTTCAACCTCAGATGTCCCACCAAATGAGGGATTCCAGAGTAGAGCCCTGGGGTGGGGCGACTGGACAACCAGAAATCTGGTTAAAAATTGGGGACTAGGGACATGTCAAGCCCATTATGACATCTAATGGTCCAGCCACTAAGAGGACTTACTAGAGGACAGGACTCACGCTGAGGTCACAATGCGTGTTTATGCTCTCGTCGCACTCAAGAATGGGCGGGGCCTCAGGGAGAATGCTGGTTTCTCCTACACTGAACGTTGGACAACATGCCAACCACAAGGTTTCTTGCCATGGGTCAGGAAGAGTTCTGATTTCTGCATCACAGTCACCCGTGGGCAGTGATTGGAGATAAGGTCTAGGTTCTGAAGCCTGAAAACTGAGGTAGGGAAGAGATGATGACCTAAGGCCAGGGCGGGTCTGATGTGCTCAGGGTGCGGTCAGCTGTCTGGGTTTTGGTCAGCCGGTCCGGGCTCAGGTTGTGTCAGACAGTGCATTAGTGCCCAGGTTAGACTATATAATTTGGGTACATTCGAGTTCCGTGTAGGTTTATCTTCATTTAAGCTGCCTGGTCAGCTCATTAGGCAATATATTTTTTCTAGAGGGCAGGCAGAGTGCTTCATTGTCGGTCCGGAATTGCCAAACATGAGGGCTTCGGGGCCAGGAGAGTGAGGACGGAAGTCTGAGAACACAAGCTAGACTTCGGATTCAGGGTGAGGGCATGGCAGGTACCCCCTGCAGATCTGAACCAATATCTCATGCATCTGAAGTCAGGGCGAGGATCCGAGGTTGGCTCAGGTTGGAGTTTCTGTGCATGACGGCCCCTTCATGAAGGGAGCGGAATCTCGAGGCCATGGAGGTTTTCCACGTTGGGAGATGTGGGATGCCCCCTTCAAGGATTCCTTCTGCGGGACAATTGAGACCTGTTGGACAGCTCCAGGACATCCCATATGGAATGACACCAGAGCACCGTTCGAGGATGGATGCCTGGGAAGTGCGCCTCGCCTTCCAATTGTCTCCTAGCAACAAGACAGTTTAGATCTAATGGATCTGCGGGAGCAACCGGGGTGGCTGAGTTGAAATGCACTTTCCAGAGGATGGGTCCTAATGTGTGTTTGTGTCCATGAGGGTCTTGGAATGGGGAGGTGGCACCGGGACCCTGAAGTATTCTCCTAAGCTTTGGCATAGCTCCCATGCACAAGTTTCCTTGTGGAGACGAGATTTGTTCTGATGGGTGCCTCAGGAAATCCCCTCTGCTGGTTTTGGAATCAAGGCTTTTGGGAGACATGCCTGTAAACCAAAGCAATGGATCCGATAATGGCCTCGGGTCCTGTCTGGTTCAATCTTCTTGGTATGAGTGGAGGTAGATGAGTGGAGGTAGATGCTCAGCTGGTATCAACCGCCCTTTTTTGTCCCGGGCGACCTACACTATTGGGATGGCCTCAGGGACTTTGGAGGGTTCTCCTAATTTGTACGATTTTTGACAATGGAATGGGCAGAATTCCCATGGATTGGGTGGGGGCAGTCCTAATGTGTGGCTCCAGGGGCCCCAGCCTGGAGGGAGTGTGGCCCAGTACTTTCAGGAGAGAAGACTGAAAACACAAACTCAGCTTAAGTTTGGGGACGTAGGTATGGCACGCCCGATCTACAAACCATGAGAAGAACTCTTCAGGATATGAAGAATGAGCGAGTCTGAGTCGCTTGCTCAGGCTTTTGTCTCTGGATTTTGTTTCAGCGATGGCCGTGGAATGTTGGGGAGGTCTCATGGGCATGGACGAATCTTCCTCTCTGTGGATTTGGCCCGATCCCAATTGTTTTTCGTCAATCTGTGGGATGGGAGGACTCCTTTCAGGTTTGTTACCTCTGGTGTCCCACCAAAAGAGGAATTCCATAGCAGAGCCCTGGGGAAGAGTGAAGGGACACCCCGAACTATGGTTAAAATTTGGGGCCTAGGGGCATGGCAAGCCCAATATGCTGTCTCTTCATATAGGCCCTGAGAGGCCTTACCTGAGGACTGGGCTCAGGCTGAGGGTCACAATGTGTGTTTGTGACCAATGTGGCCCGCAAGCATGGGCTGGGCCTCATGGGCCACGCTTGTTTCAACTACACTGAATGTTGGACCACATGCCAAGCACAAGGTTTCTTGCCATGGGGAAAGAGTTCTGATTTCTGCATCATTTTCAACCCTGGGCAGTGGTTGGTTATAAGGTCTAGGTTCTGGAGCCTGAAAACCGCAGTTGGGAAGAGATGACGACCTAAGGCCATGGCGGGTCCGATGTGCTCAGTGTGCGGCCAGCTGTCTGGGTGGGACCAGGAGGTCCAGGCTCAGGCTGGGTCAGAAGGGGAAATAGTGCCCAGGTCAGCCTATATGTTTGGGGTACAGCCGATTGGCATGCTGGTTGATCCTCATTGGGGTTTCGGGGTAGACCTGAGGGCAATGTTTTACTTCGGTAGGGCAGGCAGAGTGCGGCATTGTAGTTCTGGATTGCCCAACTGGAGGGCTTGTGGGCCAGTAGTCTGAGGACAGAGTCTGAGAACCCAAGCTAGGCCTAGGTTTCTGGGTGAGGATATGGCAGGCACAATCTACAGACCTCAATAGAGATCTCGTGCATCTGAAGACAGGGCAAGGATCAGACGATCGCTCAGGTTGGACTTTCTGCCCTGATGGCCCTTTCTTGAAGGGGGTTGGATCACGAGGACATGGGGGTTTTCCCACGATGGGAGTTGTGAGAAGCTCCAAACTGCAAAGATTCTTCTGCAGGACAATTGAGACCTGTTGGTTGGCTCCAGGCCAACGATTCCGAGCAGGGTTCTAAGGATGGATGGCTGGGTAGCCCACCTCGCATTCCAATTGTCTCCAAGCAACAAGACAGGTTAGATCTGCTGGATGTGTGGGGCAACCGAGGAGGCTGAGTTGAAATGGACTCTCCTGTGGATGTGTCCTAATATGTTTTTGTGTCTATGGAGACCTTCGAATGAAGCGGTGGCCCTGGGGCCCTGAAGGGTTCTCCTAAACAGAGGCTTTGACACAGCTCCAACGTGCAGGTTTCCCAAGTGTAGATGAGATTTGTTCTGATGGGTGAGTCAAGAAACAACCATATGCTGGTATTGAAATCCAGGCCTCTGAGGAGAGTTTCCTGGAAACCAAAGCAATGGATCCAATTAGTGCCTAGGGGCCTGTTCGTTCCTTTTTACCTCTGGGGACATCAGTCTACGGGTCTGAGTGCAGGTAGGTGCTCAGATGGGCTCAGATTGCCCCCTGTTTGTCCTGGGAAGCCACAACTATTGGGATGGCCTCAGGGACTTTGGAGGTTATCCTACTAGTAGGGTTGTGGCCATTGGAATGGGCACATACAATTCCCTTGGAGAGGGCAAGTACAGTCCTCAGGTTTGGCTCCAGGGCCCTGAGCCTGTAGGGTGTGTAGGCCAGAGCTGTTTGGACAGTTGTCTGAAAACACAAACTCGGCTTATGTTTTGGGTCATAGGTATGGCAGGACTGATCTACAGACCATGAGGAGAACACTTCGGGATATGAAAAAAGGGCGAGTGTGAGGCTCTTGCTCAAGTTTTTGTCTCTGGATATCGTGTCACTCATGGTCGTGAAATTGCCGGGTGACTTCATGGGAAATGGACGAGTCTTACTCTCTGGGGGTTCGGTCCCGTCCAAAGAGTTTGCGGTCATTCTGGGGATGGAAGAAGTCCGTTTTTTTGTTGTTGTTGTCGATTTGTTTCATTTTGTTTTTCAACCTCAGATGTCCCACCAAATGAGGGATTCCAGAGTAGAGCCCTGGGGTGGGGCGACTGGACAACCAGAAATCTGGTTAAAAATTGGGGACTAGGGACATGTCAAGCCCATTATGACATCTAATGGTCCAGCCACTGAGAGGACTTACTAGAGGACAGGACTCACGCTGAGGTCACAATGCGTGTTTATGCTCTCGTCGCACTCAAGAATGGGCGGGGCCTCAGGGTGAATGCTGTTTTCTCCTACACTGAACGTTGGACAACATGCCAACCACAAGGTTTCTTGCCATGGGTCAGGAAGAGTTCGGATTTCTGCATCACAGTCACCCGTGGGCAGTGATTGGAGATAAAGTCTAGGTTCTGAAGCCTGAAAACTGAGGTAGGGAAGAGATGATGACCTAAGGCCAGGGCGGGTCTGATGTGCTCAGGGTGCGGTCAGCTGTCTGGGTGTTGGTCAGCAGGTCCGGGCTCAGGTTGTGTCAGACAGTGCATTAGTGCCCAGGTTAGACTATATAATTTGGGTACATTCGAGTGCCGTGTAGGTTTATCTTCATTTAAGCTGCCTGGTCAGCTCATTAGGCAATATATTTTTTCTAGAGGGCAGGCAGAGTGCTTCATTGTCGGTCCGGAATTGCCAAACATGAGGGCTTCGGGGCCAGGAGAGTGAGGACGGAAGTCTGAGAACACAAGCTAGACTTCGGATTCAGGGTGAGGGCACGGCAGGTACCCCCTGCAGATCTGAACCAATATCTCATGCATCTGAAGTCAGGTCGAGGATCCGACTTTGGCTCAGGTTGGAGTTTCTGTGCATGACGGCCCCTTCATGAAGGGAGCGGAATCTCGAGGCCATGGAGGTTTTCCACGTTGGGAGATGTGGGATGCCCCCTTCAAGGATTCCTTCTGCGGGACAATTGAGACCTGTTGGACAGCTCCAGGACATCCCATATGGAATGACTCCAGAGCACCATTCGAGGATGGATGCCTGGGAAGTCCGCCTCCCCTTCCAATTGTCTCCTAGCAACAAGACAGTTTAGATCTAATGGATCTGCGGGAGCAACCGGGGTGGCTGAGTTGAAATGCACTTTCCAGAGGATGGGTCCTAATGTGTGTTTGTGTCCATGAGGGCCTTGGAATGGGGAGGTTGCACCGGGACCCTGAAGTATTCTCCTAAGCTTTGGCATAGCTCCCATGCACAAGTTTCCTTGTGGAGACGAGATTTGTTCTGATGGGTGCCTAAGGAAATCCCCTCTGCTGGTTTTGGAATCAAGGCTTTTGAGGAGACATGCCTGTAAACCAAAGCAATGGATCCGATAATGGCCTCGGGTCCTGTCTGGTTCAATCTTCTTGGTATGAGTGGAGGTAGATGAGTGGAGGTAGATGCTCAGCAGGTATCAACCGCCCTTTTTTGTCCCGGGCGACCTACACTATTGGGATGGCCTCAGGGACTTTGGAGGGTTTTCCTAATTTGTACGATTTTTGACAATGGAATGGGCAGAATTCCCATGGATTGGGTGGGGGCAGTCCTAATGTGTGGCTCCAGGGGCCCCAGCCTGGAGGGAGTGTGGCCCAGGACTTTGAGGACAGAAGACTGAAAACACAAACTCAGCTTAAGTTTGGGGACGTAGGTATGGCACGCCCGATCTACAAACCATGAGAAGAACTCTTCAGGATATGAAGAATGAGCGAGTCTGAGTCGCAAGCTCAGGCTTTTGTCTCTGGATTTTGTTTCAGCCTTGGCCGTGGAATGTTGGGGAGGTCTCATGGGCCATGGACGAATCTTCCTCTCTGTGGATTTGGCCCGATCCCAATTGTTTTTCGTCAATCTGTGGGATGGGAGGACTCCTTTCAGGTTTGTTACCTCTGGTGTCCCACCAAAAGAGGAATTCCATAGCAGAGCCCTGGGGAAGAGTGAAGGGACACCCCGAACTATGGTTAAAATTTGGGGCCTAGGGGCATGGCAAGCCCAATATGCTGTCTCTTCATATAGGCCCTGAGAGGCCTTACCTGAGGACTGGGCTCAGGCTGAGGGTCACAATGTGTGTTTGTGACCAATGTGGCCCGCAAGCATGGGCTGGGCCTCATGGGCCACGCTTGTTTCAACTACACTGAACGTTGGACCACATGCCAAGCACAAGGTTTCTTGCCATGGGGAAAGAGTTCTGATTTCTGCATCATTTTCAACCCTGGGCAGTGGTTGGTTATAAGGTCTAGGTTCTGGAGCCTGAAAACCGCAGTTGGGAAGAGATGACGACCTAAGGCCATGGCGGGTCCGATGTGCTCAGTGTGCGGCCAGCTGTCTGGGTGGGACCAGGAGGTCCAGGCTCAGGCTGGGTCAGAAGGGTAAATAGTGCCCAGGTCAGCCTATATGTTTGGGGTACAGCCGATTGGCATGCAGGTTGATCCTCATTGGGGTTTCGGGGTAGACCTGAGGGCAATGTTTTACTTCGGTAGGGCAGGCAGAGTGCGGCATTGTAGTTCTGGATTGCCAAACTGGAGGGCTTGTGGGCCAGTAGTCTGAGGACAGAGTCTGAGAACCCAAGCTAGGCCTAGGTTTCTGGGTGAGGATATGGCAGGCACAATCTACAGACCTCAATCGAGATCTCGTGCATCTGAAGTCAGGGCAAGGATCAGACGATCGCTCAGGTTGGACTTTCTGCCCTGATGGCCCTTTCTTGAAGGGGGTTGGATCACGAGGACATGGGGGTTTTCCCACGATGGGAGTTGTGAGAAGCTCCAAACTGCAAAGATTCTTCTGCAGGACAATTGAGACCTGTTGGTTGGCTCCAGGCCAACGATTCCGAGCAGGGTTCTAAGGATGGATGGCTGGGTAGCCCACCTCGCATTCCAATTGTCTCCAAGCAACAAGACAGGTTAGATCTGCTGGATGTGGGGGGCAACCGAGGAGGCTGAGTTGAAATGGACTCTCCTGTGGATGTGTCCTAATATGTTTTTGTGTCTATGGAGACCTTCGAATGAAGCGGTGGCCCTGGGGCCCTGAAGGGTTCTCCTAAACAGAGGCTTTGACACAGCTCCAATGTGTAGGTTTCCCAAGTGTAGATGAGATTTGTTCTGATGGGTGAGTCAAGAAACATTCATATGCTGGTATTGAAATCCAGGCCTCTGAGGAGAGTTTCCTGGAAACCAAAGCAATGGATCCGATTAGTGCCTAGGGGCCTGTTCGTTCCTTTTTACCTCTGGGGACATCAGTCTACGGGTCTGAGTGCAGGTAGGTGCTCAGATGGGCTCAGATTGCCCCCTGTTTGTCCTGGGAAGCCACAACTATTGGGATGGCCTCAGGGACTTTGGAGGTTATCCTACTAGTAGGGTTGTGGCCATTGGAATGGGCACATACAATTCCCTTGGAGAGGGCAAGTACAGTCCTCAGGTTTGGCTCCAGGGCCCTGAGCCTGTAGGGTGTGTAGGCCAGAGCTGTTTGGACAGTTGTCTGAAAACACAAACTCGGCTTATGTTTTGGGTCATAGGTATGGCAGGACTGATCTACAGACCATGAGGAGAACACTTCGGGATATGAAAAAAGGGCGAGTGTGAGGCTCTTGCTCAAGTTTTTGTCTCTGGATATCGTGTCACTCATGGTCGTGAAATTGCCGGGTGACTTCATGGGAAATGGACGAGTCTTACTCTCTGGGGGTTCGGTCCCGTCCAAAGAGTTTGCGGTCATTCTGGGGATGGAAGAAGTCCGTTTTTTTGTTGTTGTTGTCGATTTGTTTCATTTTGTTTTTCAACCTCAGATGTCCCACCAAATGAGGGATTCCAGAGTACAGCCCTGGGGTGGGGCGACTGGACAACCAGAAATCTGGTTAAAAATTGGGGACTAGGGACATGTCAAGCCCATTATGACATCTAATGGTCCAGCCACTGAGAGGACTTACTAGAGGACAGGACTCACGCTGAGGTCACAATGCGTGTTTATGCTCTCGTCGCACTCAAGAATGGGCGGGGCCTCAGGGTGAATGCTGTTTTCTCCTACACTGAACGTTGGACAACATGCCAACCACAAGGTTTCTTGCCATGCGTCAGGAAGAGTTCTGATTTCTGCATCACAGTCACCCGTGGGCAGTGATTGGAGATAAAGTCTAGGTTCTGAAGCCTGAAAACTGAGGTAGGGAAGAGATGATGACCTAAGGCCAGGGCGGGTCTGATGTGCTCAGGGTGCGGTCAGCTGTCTGGGTGTTGGTCAGCAGGTCCGGGCTCAGGTTGTGTCAGACAGTGCATTAGTGCCCAGGTTAGACTATATAATTTGGGTACATTCGAGTGCCGTGTAGGTTTATCTTCATTTAAGCTGCCTGGTCAGCTCATTAGGCAATATATTTTTTCTAGAGGGCAGGCAGAGTGCTTCATTGTCGGTCCGGAATTGCCAAACATGAGGGCTTCGGGGCCAGGAGAGTGAGGACGGAAGTCTGAGAACACAAGCTAGACTTCGGATTCAGGGTGAGGGCACGGCAGGTACCCCCTGCAGATCTGAACCAATATCTCATGCATCTGAAGTCAGGGCGAGGATCCGAGGTTGGCTCAGGTTGGAGTTTCTGTGCATGACGGCCCCTTCATGAAGGGAGCGGAATCTCGAGGCCATGGAGGTTTTCCACGTTGGGAGATGTGGGATGCCCCCTTCAAGGATTCCTTCTGCGGGACAATTGAGACCTGTTGGACAGCTCCAGGACATCCCATATGGAATGACACCAGAGCACCGTTCGAGGATGGATGCCTGGGAAGTCCGCCTCGCCTTCCAATTGTCTCCTAGCAACAAGACAGTTTAGATCTAATGGATCTGCGGGAGCAACCGGGGTGGCTGAGTTGAAATGCACTTTCCATTGGATGGGTCCTAATGTGTGTTTGTGTCCATGAGGGCCTTGGAATGGGGAGGTGGCACCGGGACCCTGAAGTATTCTCCTA
>NW_028133543.1:0-21000 GCF_964662115.1 Mustela nivalis
TTGGGACCGGGCCAAATCCACAGAGAGGAAGTTTCGTCCATATCCCATGAGGCCTCCCCACATTCTACAGCCATTGTTGATACAAAATCCAGAGACAAAAGCCTGAGCAAGTGCCTCAGACTCGCTCTTTCTTCATATCCTGAGGGGTACTTTTCATGGTTTGTAGATTGGGCCTCCCATACCTACGTCCCAAAACCTTAGCTGAGTTGGTGTTTTCAGACTCTGTCCTCAAAGTCGTGGGCCACACACCCTAGAGGCTGGGGCCCCTGAGCCACACATTAGGACTGTGCCTACCCAATCCATGGGAATTCTGCCCATTCCATTGTCCAAAATCTCACCAATTAAGAAAACTCTCCAAAGTCCCCGAGGCCATCCCAATAGTGTAGGTCTCCAGGGACAAACAAGGGCGGTGTGACACCAGGTGAGCATCTCCCTCCACTCATTTCATAGATGGATATCACCAGAGAAGAAGTTGGAACGCGACAGGACCAGACAGGACCCTAGGCCATAATCGGATCCATTGTTTGTGTTTATAGGCATGTCTCCTCAAAAGCCTGTATTCCAATACCAGCATAGGGGGTTTCCTGAGGCACCCCTCAGAACAAATCTCATCTCCACAAGTAAACTTGTGCTTGGGAGGTATGTCAAAAGCTTAGGAGAATACTTCAGGGTCCCGGTGCCAACGCCCCATTCCAAGGCCATCATGGACACAAACACACAATGGGCCCGACCCTAAAAGTCCATTTCAACTCAGCCACGCCGGTTGCTCCCACAGAGCTATCCGATCTCAACTGTCTTGTTGCTAGGAGACATTTGGAATGCGAGGCCCGCTTCCCAGGCATCCACCCCGAACGGTGCTCTGGAGTCCTTCCATATGGGATATCCTGGAGCTGCCCAACAGGTCTCAATTGTCCCGCAGAAGGAATCCTTGAAGGGGGCATCCCACAACTCCCAACGTGGGAAAACCTCCATGGCCTTGAGATTCCGCTCCGTTCATGAAGGGGCAGTCATGCACAGAAACTCCAACCCGAGCCAACGTCTGATCCTAGCCGTGACTTCAGAAGCATGAGATATTCGTTCAGATCTGCAGGGGGTACCAGCCGTGCCCTCAGCCTGAAGCCCAAGTCTAGCTTCTGTTCTCAGACTTGTCCTCACACTCCTGGTCCAGAATCCCTCATGTTTGGCAATACCGGACCCACAATGAAGCACTCTGCTGCCTCTAGAAAAAATATATTGCCTAATGAGTAGCCCAGGCACCTCCAATGAGGATAAACCTACACGGCTCTCGACTGTACCTGAATTATATAGTCTAACCTGGGTACTAATTCACTGTCTGACACAACCTGAACCCGAACCTCCGGACCAACACCCAGGCAGCTGACCGCACACTGAGCACATCAGACCCGCCATGGCCTTAGGTCGTCATCTCTTCCCAACTGCGGTTTTCAGGCTTCAGAACGTAGACCTTATCTCCAAACACTGCCCAGGGTTGAAAATGATGCAGAAATCAGAGCTCCTTCCCCATGGCAAGAGACCTTGTGATTGGCATGTTATCCAAAGTTCAGTGTAGTTGAAACCAGTGTGGCCCATGAGGCCCCGCCCATGCTCGCGGGCCACATTGGTCACAAACACACATGCTGACCCTCAGACTGTGCCCAGTCTTTAAGTAAGGCCACTCAGTGGCTGGATGAAGAGACAGCATATTGGGTCTGCCATGCCCCTAGGCCCCAATTTAAAACCATCGTTTGGGTTGTCCCTTCACTCTTCCCCAGGGCTCTGCTTTGGAATTCCTCTTTGGTTGGGACACCTGAGGTAACAAACCTGAGAGGAGACCACCCATCCCACAGATTGACAGAAAGAAATTGGGACCGGGCCAAATCCACAGAGAGGAAGATTCGTCCATGGCCCATGAGGCCTCCCCACGTTCCACGCCCATCTTTGATACAAAATCCAGAGACAAAAGCCTGAGCAAGCGCCTCAGAATCGCTCTTTCTTCATATCCTGAAGAGTCCTTCTCATGGTTTGTAGATTGGCCCTGCCATACCTACGTTCCCAACCTAAGCTGAGTTTGTGTTTTCAGACTTCTGTCCTCAGATTCCTGGGCCACACACCCTCCAGGCTGGGGCCCCTGGAGCCACACATTAGGACTGTGCCTACCCAATCCATGGGAATTCTGCCCATTCCATTATCCAAAATCGTACAAATTAGGAGAACTCTCCAAAGTCCCCGAGGCCATCCCAATAGTGTAGGTCTCAGGGGCAAACAAGGGCGGTCTGACAACAGCTGAGCATCTACCTCCACTCATATCATAAATGGATGTCCCCAGAGAAGAAGATGGAACCACACAGGACCCTAGGCCATATTCGGATCCATTGCTTTGGTTTACAGACATGTCTCCTCAAAAGCCTGGATTCCAAGACCAGCATAGGGGTATTTTTGACGCACCCATCAGAACAAATCTCGTTTCCACAAGGAAACTTGTGCATGGGACCTATGTCAAAAGCTTAGGAGAATACTTCAGGGTCCCGGTGTCACCGCCCCATTCCAAGGCCCTCATGGACACAAACACACATTAGGCCCCATCCTCGGGAAAGTCCATTTCAACACAGCCGCCCCGATTGCTCCCGCAGAGCCATCAAAACTCAACTGTCTTGTTGCTGGGAGAAAATTGGAATGCGAGGCAGGATTCCCTGGCATCGATCCTCGAACGGTGCTCTGGAGTCATTCCATATGGGATGTCCTGGAGCTGACCAACAGGTCTCAATTGTCCCGCAGAAGGAATCCTTGAAGGGGGCATCCCACAACTCCCAACGTGGGAAAACCTCCATGGCCTTGAGATTCCGCTCCGTTCATGAAGGGGCAGTCATGCACAGAAACTCCAACCCGAGCCAACGTCTGATCCTCGCCGTGACTTCAGATGCATGAAATATTGGTTCAGATCTGCAGGAGGTACCTGCCGTGCCCTCGGCCTGAAGCCCAAGTCTAGCTTGCGTTCTCAGACTTCTGTCCTCACACTCCTGGCCCAGAAGCCCTGAAGTTTGGCAATTCTGGAACCAAAGTGCAGCACTCTGCCTGCCCTCTATAAAAAATATCTTGCCTATTGAGCTCCCCAGGCACCTCAAATGAGGATAAACCTATACGGAACTCGACTGTACCCAAATCATATAGTCTCACCTGGGACTAATGCACTGACTGACACAACCTGAGCCCGAACCTCCTGACCAAAACCCAGGCAGCTGACCGCACACTGAGCATCTCAGACCCGCCATGGCCTTATGTCGTCATCTCCACCCAACTTCGGTTTTTCAGGCTTCAGAACCTAGACCTTATCTCCAACCACTGCCCAGGGTTGAAAATGATGCAGATATCAGAACACATTCCCCATGGCCAGAGACCTTGTGTTTGGCAGGTTGTCCAAAGTCCAGTGTAGTTGAAACCAGTGTGGCCCATGAGGCCCCGCCCATGCTCGCGGGCCACATTGGTCACAAACACACATTGTGACCCTCAGCATGAGCCCAGTCCTCAAGTAAGGCCTCTCAGTGGCTGGATGAAGAGACAGCATATTGGGCCTGCCATGCACCTAGGCCTCAATTTTTAACCATAGTTTGGGTTGTCCCTTCACTCTTCCCCAGGGCTCTGCTTTGGAATTCCTATTTTGTTCGGACACCTGAGGTAATAAACCTGAAAGGAGACCTCCCATCCGACAATTGAAGAAAAACTATTGGGACCGGGCCAAATCCACAGAGAGGAAGATTCGTCCATATCCCATGAGGCCTCCCCACATTCTACAGCCATTGTTGATACAAAATCCAGAGACAAAAGCCTGAGCAAGTGCCTCAGACTCGCTCTTTCTTCATATCCTGAGGGGTACTTCTCATAGTTTGTAGATTGGGCCTCCCATACCTACGTCCCAAAACCTTAGCTGAGTTTGTGTTTTCAGACTTCGGTCCTCAAAGTCCTGGGCCACACCCTCCAGGCTAAGGCCCCTGGAGCCACACATTAGGACTGTGCCTACCCAATCCATGGGAATTCAGCCCATTCCTTTGTCCAAATTCTCACCAATTAAGAAAACTCTCCAAAGTCCCCGAGGCCATCCCAATAGTGTAGGTCTCCAGGGACAGCAAGGGTGGTGTGACACCAGGTGAGCATCTCCCTCCACTCATTCCATAGATGGATATCACCAGAGAAGAAGATTGAACCAGACAGGACCCTAGGCCATAATCGGATCCATTGTTTTGGTTTATAGGCATGTCTCCTCAAAAGCCTGGATTCCAATACCAGCATAGGGGGTTTCCTGAGGCACCCCTCAGAACAAATCTCATCTCCACAAGTAAACTTGTGCTTGGGAGGTATGTCAAAAGCTTAGGAGAATACTTCAGGGTCCCGGTGCCAAAGCCCCATTCCAAGGCCCTCATGAACACAAACACACAATGGGCCCGACCCTAAAAGTCCATTTCAACTCAGCCACGCCGTTTGCTCCCGCAGAGCTATCCGATCTCAACTGTCTTGTTGCTAGGAGACATTTGGAATGCGAGGCCCGCTTCCCAGGCATCCACCCCGAACGGTGCTCTGGAGTCCTTCCATATGGGATATCCTGGAGCTGCCCAACAGGTCTCAATTGGCCCGCAGAAGGAATCCTTGAAGGGGGCATTCCAAAACTCCGAACGTGGAAAAACCTCCATGGCCTTGAGATTCCGCTCCATTCATGAAGGGGCAGTCAGCACAGAAACTCCAACCTGAGCCAACGTCTGAACCTCGCCATAACTTCAGAAGCATGGGATATTCGTTCAGATCAGCAAGGGGTACAAGCCATGCCCTCGGCCTGAAGCCCAAGTCTAGCTTCTCTTCTCAGACTTGTCCTCACACTCCTGGTCCAGAATCCCTCATGTTCGGCAATACCGGACCCACAATGCAGCACTCTGCTTGCCCTCTAGAAAAAAATATATTGCCTAATGAGTTGCCCAGGCACATCAAATGAGGATAAACCTACACGGCACTAGAATGTACCTAAATTATATATCTAACCTGGGCACTAATGCACAGTCTGACACAACCTGAACCCGAAACTCCGGACCAACACCCAGGCAGCTGCCCGCAAACTGAGCACATCAGACCCGCCATGGCCTTAGGTCGTCATCTCTTCCCAACTGCGGTTTCCAGGCTTCAGAAACTAGACCTTATCTCCAACCACTGCCCAGGGTTGAAAATGATGCAGAAATCAGAGCTCCTTCCCCATGGCAAGAGACCTTGTGATTGGCATGTTGTCCAAAGTTCAGTGTAGATGAAAACAGTGTGGCACATGAGGCCCCGCCCCTGCTGGCGGGCAACATTAGTCACAAACACACATGCTGACCCTCAGCCTGAACCCCGTCCTCACGTAAGGCCACTCAGTGGCTGGAAGAAGAGACAGCATATTTGGCCTGCCATGCCCCTAAGCCCCATTTTTTAACGATAATTTGGGTTGTCACTTCACTCTTCCCCAGGGCTCTGCTTAGGAATTCCTCTTTGGTTGGGACACCTGAGGTAACAAACCTGAGAGGAGACCTCCCATCCCACAGATTGACGGAAAGAAATTGGGACCGGGCCAAATCCACAGATAGGAAGTTTCGTCCATGGCCCATGAGGCCTCCCCACATTCCATGGCCATCGTTGACACAAAATCCAGAGACCAAAGCCTGAGCAAGTCCCTCAGACTCGCTCTTTCTTCATAGCCTGAAGAGTTCTTCTCATGGTTTGTAGATTGGACCTGCCATACCTACGTCCCCAAACCTAAGCTGAGTTTTTGTTTTCAGACATCTGTCTTCAAAATCCTGGGCCACTCACCCTCCAGGCTGGGACCCCTGGGCCACACATAGGACTGTGCCTAACTAATCCATGGGAATTCTGCCCATTCCATTGTTCAAAATCGTACAAATTAGAAGAACCCTCCGAAGTCCCCTAGACCATCCCAATAGTGTAGGTCTCCCGGGACAAACAAGGGCCGTCTGACACCACCTGAGCATGTACCTCCACTCATACCATATATGGACATCCCCAGAGAAGAAATGGAACCAGACAGGACCCTAGGCCATAATCGGATCCATTGCTTTGGTTTACAGGCATGTCTCCTCAAAGCCTGGATTCCTAGACCAGCATAGGGGGTTTCCTGAGGCACCCATCAGAATAAATCTCGTCTCCCCAAGGAACTTGTGCATGGGACCTATGTCAAAAGCTTAGGAGAATACTTCAGGGTCCCGGTGCCACCGCCCAAATCCAAGGTCTTAATGGACATAAACACACATTAGGCCCCATCCTCGGGAAAGTCCATTTCAACACAGCCGCCCCAATTGCTCCCCCTGAGCCATCAGATCTCAACTGTCTTGTTGCTAGCAGACAATTGGAATGCAAGGCGGGCTTCCCTAGCGTCCATCCTCGAACGGTGCTCTGGTGTCATTCCATATGGGATGTCCTGGAGCTGACAACAGGTCCCAATTTTCCCCCAGAAGGAATCCTTCAAGGAAACATCCCACAACTTCCAACGTGGGAAAACCTCCATTGCCTTGAGTTTCCGTTCCGTTCATGAAGGGGCAGTCATGCACAGAAACTCCAACCTGAGCCAACGTCTGATCCTCGCCGTGACTTCAGATGCATGAGTTATTGGTTCAGATCTGCAGGCGGTACCTGCCGTGCCCTCGGCCTGAAGCCCAGGTCTAGCTTGTGTTCTCAGACTTCTGTCCTCCTACTCCTGGCCCAGAAGCCCTCAATTTTGGCAATTCTGGACCCACAATGCAGCACTCTGCCAGCCCTCTTAAAAAATATCGTGCCTAATGAGTAGCCCAGGCACCTCAAATGAGTATAAACGTACACGGCACTCGACTGTACCTAAATTATATAGTCTAATCCGGGCACTAATGCACTGGCTGTCAAAACCTGAACCCGAACCTCCGGACCAACACCCAGGCAGCTGACCGCACACTGAGCACATCAGAATCGCCATGGCCTTAGGTCGTCATCTCTTCACAACTGCGGTTTTCAGGCTTCAGAACCTAGACCTTAACTCCAAACACTGCCCAGGGTTGAAAATGATGCAGAAATCAGAGCTCCTTCCCCATGGCAAGAGACCTTGTGATTGGCATGTTGTCCAAAGTTCAGTGTAGTTGAAACAGTGTGGCCTATGAGGTCCCACTCATGCTCGTGGGCCACATTGGTCACAAATACACATTGTGACCCACAGCCTGTGCCCAGTCCTTAAGTAAGGCCACTCAGTGGCTGGATGAAGAGACAGCATATGGGGCCTGCCATTCCCCAAGCCCCATTTTTTAACCATAGTTTGGGTTGTCCCTTCACTCTTCCCCAGGTCTCTGCTTTGGAATTCCTCTTTGGTTGGGACACCTGAGGTAACAAACCTGAGAGGAGACCTCCCATCCCACAGATTGAAGGAAAGAAATTGGGACCGGGCCAAATCCACAGAGGAAGATTCCTCCATGGCCCATGAGGCCTCCCCACATTCCACCCCCATATTTGATACAAAATCCAGAGACAAAAGCCTGAGCAAGCGCCTCAGACTCGCTCTTTCTTCATATCCTGAAGAGTTCTTCACATGATTTGTAGATTGGACCTGCCATACCTACGTCCCCAAACCTAAGCTGAGTTTGTGTTCTCAGACCTCTGTCCTCAAATTCCTGGGCCAAACACCCTCCAACCTGGGGCCCCTGGAGCCACACATTAGGACTGTGTCTACCCAATCCATGGGAATTCTGCCCATTCCATTGTCCAAAATCGTACAAATTAGGAGAACCCTCCAAAGTTCCCGAGGCCATCCCAATAGTGTAGGTCTCCCGGGACAAACAAGGGAGGTCTGACACCAGCTGAGCATCTACCTACACTGATACCATAGATGGATGTCCCCAGAGAAGAAGATGGAACCAGACAGTACCCTAGGCCATAATCGGATCCATTGCTTTTGTTTACAGGCATGTCTCCTCAAAAACCTGGATTCCAAGACCAGCATAGGGGGCTTCCTGAGGCACCCATCAGAACAAATCTCGTCTCCACAAGGAAACTTGTGCATGAGACCTATGTCAAAAGCTTAGGAGAATACTTCAGGGTCCCGGTGCCACCGCCCCATTCCAAGTTCTCATGGACACAAACACATATAAGGCCACATCCTCGGGAAAGTCTATTTCAACTCAGCCACCCCGGTTGCTCCGGCATGGCCTTCAGATCTCAACTGTCTTGTTGCTAGGAGACAATTAGAATGCGAGGCCGGCTTCCCTGGCATCCATCCCCGAACGGTGCTCTGGTGTCATTCCATATCGGATATCCTGGAGCTGCCCACCAGGTCTCAATTGTCCCGCAGAAGGAATCCTTGAAGGGGGCATCCCAAAACTCCCAACGTGGAAAAACCTCCATGGCCTTGAGATTCCGCTCCGTTCATGAAGGGGCAGTCAGCACAGAAACTCCAACTTGAGTGAACGTCTGAACCTCGCCGTAACTTCAGAAGCATGAGATATTCGTTCAGATCTGCAAGGGGTACCAGCCATGCCCTCGGCCTGAAGCCCAAGTCTAGCTTCTGTTCTCAGACTTGTCCTCACACTCCTGGTCCAGAATCCCTCATGTTCGGCAATACCGGACCCACAATGCAGCACTCTGCTTGCCCTCTAGAAAAAATATATTGCCTAATGTGTTGCCCAGGCACCTCAAATGATGATAAACCTACACGGCACTAGAATGTACCTAAATTATATATCTAACCTGGGCACTAATGCACTGTCTGACACAACCTGAAAGAGAACCTCCGGACCAACACCCAGGCAGCTGACCGCACACTGAGCACATCAGACCCGCCATGGCCTTAGTTCGTCATCTCTTCCCAACTGCGGTTTCCAGGCTTCAGAACCTAGACCTTATCTCCAACCACTGCCCAGGGTTGAAAATGATGCAGAAATCAGAGCTCCTTCAACATGGCAAGAGACCTTGTGATTAGCATGTTGTCCAAAATTCAAAGTAGATGAAACCAGTGTGGCACATGAGGCCCCTCCCCTGTTCGCAGGCCACATTAGTCACAAACACACATTGTGACCCTCAGCCTGAACCCCGTCCTCAAGTAAGGGCACTCAGTGGCTGGAAGAAGAGACAGCTTATGGGGCCTGCCATGCCCCTAGGCCCCATTTTTTAACCATAATTTGGGTTGTCCCTTCACTCTTCCCCAGGGCTCTCCTTAGGAATTCCTCTTTGGTTGTACACCTGAGGTAACAAACCTGAGAGGAGACCTCCCATCCCACAGATTGACGGAAAGAAATTGGGACCGGGCCAAATCCACAGAGGAAGATTCCTCCATGGCCCATGAGGCCTCCTCACATTCCACCCCCTTATTTGATACAAAATCCAGAGACAAAAGCCTGAGCAAGCGCCTCAGACTCGCTCTTTCTTCATATCCTGAAGAGTTCTTCACATGATTTGTAGATTGGACCTGCCATACCTACGTCCCCAAACCTAAGTTGAGTTTGTGTTCTCAGACCTCTGTCCTCATATTCCTGGGCCAAACACCCTCCAACCTGGGGCCCCTGGAGCCACACATTAGGACTGTGTCTACCCAATCCATGGGAATTCTGCCCATTCCATTGTCCAAAATCGTACAAATTAGGAGAACCCTCCAAAGTTCCCGAGGCCATCCCAATAGTGTAGGTCTCCCGGGACAAACAAGGGCGGTCTGACACCAGCTGAGCATCTACCTACACTCATACCATAGATGGATGTCCCCAGAGAAGAAGATGGAACCAGACAGTACCCTAGGCCATAATCGGATCCATTGCATTTGTTTACAGGCATGTCTCCTCAAAAGCCTGGATTCCAAGACCAGCATAGGGGGCTTCCTGAGGCACCCATCAGAACAAATCTCGTCTCCACAAGGAAACTTGTGCATGAGACCTATGTCAAAAGCTTAGGAGAATACTTCAGGGTCCCGGTGCCACCGCCCCATTCCAAGTTCTCATGGACACAAACGCATATAAGGCCACATCCTCGGGAAAGTCCATTTCAACTCAGCCACCCCGGTTGCTCCGGCATGGCCTTCAGATCTCAACTGTCTTGTTGCTAGGAGACAATTAGAATGCGAGGCCGGCTTCCCTGGCATCCATCCCCGAACGGTGCTCTGGTGTCATTCCATATCGGATATCCTGGAGCTGCCCACCAGGTCTCAATTGTCCCGCAGAAGGAATCCTTGAAGGGGGCATCCCAAAACTCCCAACGTGGAAAAACCTCCATGGCCTTGAGATTCCGCTCCATTCATGAAGGGGCAGTCAGCACAGAAACTCCAACTTGAGTGAATGTCTGAACCTCGCCGTAACTTCAGAAGCATGAGATATTCGTTCAGATCTGCAAGGGGTACCAGCCATGCCCTCGGCCTGAAGCCCAAGTCTAGCTTCTGTTCTCAGACTTGTCCTCACACTCCTGGTCCAGAATCCCTCATGTTCGGCAATACCGGACCCACAATGCAGCACTCTGCTTGCCCTCTAGAAAAAATATATTGCCTAATGTGTTGCCCAGGCACCTCAAATGATGATAAACCTACACGGCACTAGAATGTACCTAAATTATATATCTAACCTGGGCACTAATGCACTGTCTGACACAACCTGAAAGAGAACCTCCGGACCAACACCCAGGCAGCTGACCGCACACTGAGCACATCAGACCCGCCATGGCCTTAGTTCGTCATCTCTTCCCAACTGCGGTTTCCAGGCTTCAGAACCTAGACCTTATCTCCAACCACTGCCCAGGGTTGAAAATGATGCAGAAATCAGAGCTCCTTCAACATGGCAAGAGACCTTGTGATTAGCATGTTGTCCAAAATTCAAAGTAGATGAAACCAGTGTGGCACATGAGGAATTCCTCTTTGGTTGTACACCTGAGGTAACAAACCTGAGAGGAGACCTCCCATCCCACAGATTCACGGAAAGAAATTGGGACCGGGCCAAATCCACAGAGAGGAAGATTCGTCCATGGCCCATGAGGTCTTCCCACATTTGACGCCCATCTTTGATACAAAATCCACAGACAAATGCCTGAGGAAGCACCTCAGAATCACTCTTTTTTCATTTCCTGGAGAGTTCTTCTCATGGTTGTAGATTGGACCTGCCATACCTACGTCCCCTAACCTAAGCTGACTTTGTGTTTTCAGACTTCTGTCTTCAAATTCCTGGGCCACACACACTCCAGGCTGGGGCCTCTGGAGCCACACATTAGGACTGTGCCTACCAAATCCATGGGTATTCTGCCCATTCCATTGCCCAAAATCGTACAAATTAGGAGAACCCTCCAAAGTTCCCGAGGCCATCCCAATAATGTAGGAGTCCGTGGACAAACAAGGGAGGTCTGACACCAGCTGAGCATCTACCTCCACTCATACTATAGATGGATGTCCCCAGAGAAGAAGATGGAATCAGACAGGACCCTAGGCCATAATCGGATCCATTGCTTTGGTTTAAAGGCATGTCTCCTCAAAAGCCTGGATTCCAAGACCAGCATAGGGGGTTTCCTGAGGCACCCATCAGAACAAATCTCGTCTCCACAAGAAAACTTCAGTTTCGGACCTATGTCAAAAGCTTAGGAGAATACTTCAGGGTCCCGGTGCCACCGCCCCATTCCAAGGCTTTAATGGACACAAACACATATTAGGCCCCATCCTCTGGAAAGTCCATTTCAACTCAGCCACATCGGTTGCTCCCGCAGAGCCATCAGATCTCAACTGTCTTGTTGCTAGGAGACAATTGGTATGCGGGGCCGGCTACCCTGGCATCATCCCCGAAAGTGCTTTGGAGTCATTCCATATGGGATATCATGGAGCTGCCCCAAAAGGTCTCAATTTTCCCGCAGAAGAAATCCTTGAAAGGGGCATCCCACAACTCTCAACGTGGGAAAAACTCCATGGCCTTGAGGTTCCGGTCCGTTCATGAAGGGGCAGTCATGCACAGAAACTCCAAACTGAGCCAACGTCTGAACCTCGCCGTGACTTCAGATGCATGAGAGATTGGTTCAGATCTGCAGGGGGTACCTGCCGTGCCCTCGGCCTGAAGCCCAAGTCTAGATCGTGTTCTCAGACTTCTGTCCTCACACTCCTGGTCCAAGAGTCCAGAAGATTGGCAATTCCGGACCCACAATGCAGCATTCTGCCTGCCCTCTAGCAAAAATATATTGCCTAATGAGCTGCCCTGGCACCTCAAATGAGGATAAACCTACACGGCACTCAACTGTACGCAAATTATAGAGTGAAACTTGGGCACTAATGCACTGTCTGACACCACATGAGACCGAAACTCCTGACCAACACCCAGGCAGCTGACCGCACACTGAGCACAACAGACCCGCCATGGCCTTAGGCCGTCATCTCTTCCAAACTGCGGTTTTCAGGCTTCAGTACCTAGAACTTATCTCCAACCACTGCCCAGGATTGAAAATGATGCCGAAATCAGAACTCCTTCCCCATGGCAAGAGACCTTGTGATTGGCAAGTTGTCCAAAGTTTAGTGTAGTTGAAACCAGTGTGGCCCATGAGGCCACGCCCACTCTCCCGGGCCACATTGGACACAAACACACATTGTGACCCTCAGCCTGAGCCCAGTCCTCAAGTAAGGCCTCTCAGTGGATGGATGAAGAGACAGCATATTGGGCCTGCCATGCCCCTAGGCGCCAATTTTTAACCATAGTTTGGGTTGTCCCTTCACTCTTCCCTAGGTCTCTGCTTTGGAATTCCTCTTTGGTTGGGACACCTGAGGTAACAAACCTGAAAGGAGACCTTCCATCCCACAGATTGACGAAAAACAATTGGGACCGGACCAAATCCAAAGAGAGGAAGATTCGTCCATGGCCCATGAGGCCTCCCCACATCCACGGCCATCGTTGATACAAAGTCCAGAGACAAAAGCCAGAGCAAGTGCCTCAGACTCGCTCTTTCTTCATATGCTGAAGAGTTCTTCTCATGGTTTGTAGAATGGACCTGCCATACATACGTCCCCTAACCTAAGCTGAGTTTGTGTTTTCAGACTTCTGTCCTCAAATTCCTGGGCCACACACCCTCCAGGCTGGGGCCCCTGGAGCCACACATTAGGACTGTGCCTACCCAATCCATGGGAATTCTGCCCATTCCATTGTTCCAAATTGTACAAATTAGTAGAACTCTCCAAAGTCCCCGAGGCCATCCCAATAGTATAGGACTCCGTGGACAAACAAGGGCGGTCTGACACCAGCTGAGCATCTACTTCCACTCATACCATAGATGGATGTCCCCAGAGAAGGAGATGGAACCAGACAGAACCCTAGCCATAATCGGATCCATTGCTTTGGTTTACAGGCATGTCTCCTCAAAAGCCTGGATTCCAAGACCAGCATAGGGGGTTTCCTGAGGCACCCATCAGAACAAATCTCGTCTCCACAAGGAAACTTGTGCATGGGACCTATGTCAAAAGCTTAGGAGAATACTTCAGTGTCCCGATGCCACTGCCCTTTTCCAGGGTCATTAGAAACACAAACACATATTGGGCCCCATCCTCGGGAAATTCCATTTCATCTCAGACACCCCGGTAGCTCCGGCAGAGCCATCAGTTCTCAACTGTCTTGTTGCTAGGAGACAATTTGGATGCGAGGCCGGCTTCCCTGGAATCCATCCCCGAACGGTGCTCTGGAGTTCTTCCATATGGGATATCCTGGAGCTGCCCAACAGGTCTCAATTGTACCGCAGAAGAAATTCTTGAAGGGTGCATCCCACAACTCCCATCGTGGGAAAACCTCCATGGCCTTGAGATTCTGGTCCGTTCATGAAGGGGCAGTCATGCACAGAAACTCAAACCTGAGCCAACGTCTGATCCTCGCCGTGACTTCAGATGCATGAGAGATTGGTTCAGATCTGCAGGGGGTACCTGCCGTAGCCTCGGCCTGAACCCAAGTCTAGATCGTGTTCTCAGACTTCTGTCCTCACACTCCTCGCCCAGAAGCCCTCAAGTTTGGAAATTCCGGACCCACAATGCAGCACTCTGCCTGCCCTTTAGCAAATATATCTTGCCTACTGAGCTGCCCAGGCACCTCAAATGAGGATAAACCTACACGGCACTCGACTGTACCCAAATTATAGAGTGTAACCTGGGTACTAATGCACTGTCTGACACCACATGAGCCCGAACCTCCTGACCAACATCCAGGCAGCTGACCGCACACTGAGCACATCAGACCAGCCATGGCCTTAGTCGTCATCTCTTCCAAACTACGGTTTTCAGGCTTCAGTACCTAGAACTTATCTCCAACCACTGCCCCGGATTGAAAATGATGCAGAAATCAGAACTCCTTGCCCATGGCAAGAGACCTTGTGATTGGCATTTGTCCAAAGTTCAGTGTAGTTGAAACCAGTGTGGCCCACGAGGCCACGCCCACTCTCCCGGGCCACATTGGACACAAACACACATTGTGACCCTCAGCCTGAGCCCAGTCCTCAAGTAAGGCCTCTCAGTGGATGGATGAAGAGACAGCATATTGGGCCTGCCATGCCCCTAGGCGCCAATTTTTAACCATAGTTTGGGTTGTCCCTTCACTCTTCCCCAGGGCTCTGCTTTGGAATTCCTCTTTGGTTGGGACACCTGAGGTAACAAACCTGAAAGGAGACCTTCCATCCCACAGATTGACGAAAAACAATTGGGACCCGGCCAAATCCACAGAGAGGAAGATTCGTCCATGGCCCATGAGGCCTCCCCACATTCCACGGCCATCGTTGATACAAAATCCAGAGACACAAGCCTGAGGAAGCGCCTCAGACTCGCTCTTTCTTCATTTCCTGAAGAGTTCTTTTTATGGTTTGTAGATTGGGCCTGCCATAACATGTCCACAACCCTAAGCTGAGTTTGTGTTTTCAGACTTCTGTCCTCAAAGTCCTGGGCCACACACCCTCCAGGCTGGGGCCCCCGGAGCCACACATTAGGACTGTGCCTACCCAGTCCATGGGAATTCTGCCCATTCCATTGTTCCAAATCGTACAAATTAGGAGAACCCTCCAAAGTCCCCGAGGCCATCCCAATAGTGTAGGTCTCCCGGGACAAACAAGGGCGGTCTGACACCACCTGAGCATCTACCACCACTCACACCATGGATGGATGTCCCCAGAGAAGAAGATGGAAGCAGACAGGACGCTAGGCCATAATCGGATCCATTGCTTTGGTTTACAGGCATGTCTCCTCAAAAGCCTGGATTCCAAGACCAGCATAGGGGGTTTCCTGAGGCACCCATCAAAACAAATCTCGTCTCCACAAGGAAACTTGTGCATGGGAGCTATGTCAAAAGCTTAGGAGAATACTTCATGGTCCCGGTGCCACCGCCCCATACCAAGGCCTTCATGGAGACAAACACACATTAGGCCCCATCCTCGGGAAAGTCCCTTTCAACACAGCCACCCCGATGGCTCCCGCAGAGCCATCAGATCTCAAGTATCTTGTTGCTAGGAGACAACTGGATTGCGAGGCTGGCTTTCTAGCATCCATAGTCGAACGGTGCTCTGGAGTCATTCCATATGTGATGTCTTAGAGCTGACCAACAGGTCTCACTTGTCCCGCAGAAGGAATCCTTGAAGGGTGCATCCCACAACTCCCAACGTGGGAAAACCTCCAAGGCCTTGAGATTCTGCTCTGTTCATGAAGGGGCAGTCATGCACAGAAACTCCAACCTGAGCCAATGTCTGATCCCCGCCGTGACTTCAGATGCATGAGATATTGGTTCAGATCTGCAGGGGGTACCTGCCGTAGCTTCGGCCTGAAGCCCAATTCTAGATCGTGTTCTCAGACTTATGTCCTCACACTCCTTGCCCAGAAGCCCTCAAGTTTGGCAATTCCGGACCCACAATGCAGCACTCTGCCTGCCCTCTAGCAAAAATATCTTGCCTAATGAGCTGCCCAGGCACCTCAAATGAGGATAAACCTACACGGCACTCGACTGTACCCAAATTATAGAGTGTAACCTGGGCACTAATGCACTGTCTGACACCACATGAGCCCGAACCTCCTGACCAACACCCAGGCAGCTGACCCCACACTGAGCACATCAGACCCGCCATGGCCTTTGGTCGTCATCTCTTCCAAACTGCGGTTTTCAGGCTTCAGTACCTAGAACTTATCTCCAACCACTGCCCCGGATTGAAAATGATGCAGAAATCAGAACTCCTTGCCCATGGCAAGAGACCTTGTGATTGGCATTTGTCCAAAGTTCAGTGTAGTTGAAACCAGTGTGGCCCACGAGGCCACGCCCACTCTCCCGGGCCACATTGGACACAAACACACATTGTGACCCTCAGCCTGAGCCCAGTCCTCAAGTAAGGCCTCTCAGTGGATGGATGAAGAGACAGCATATTGGGCCTGCCATGCCCCTAGGCGCCAATTTTTAACCATAGTTTGGGTTGTCCCTTCACTCTTCCCCAGGGCTCTGCTTTGGAATTCCTCTTTGGTTGGGACACCTGAGGTAACAAACCTGAAAGGAGACCTTCCATCCCACAGATTGACGAAAAACAATTGGGACCCGGCCAAATCCACAGAGAGGAAGATTCGTCCATGGCCCATGAGGCCTCCCCACATTCCACGGCCATCGTTGATACAAAATCCAGAGACACAAGCCTGAGGAAGCGCCTCAGACTCGCTCTTTCTTCATATCCTGAAGAGTTCTTTTTATGGTTTGTAGATTGGGCCTGCCATACCATGTCCACAACCCTAAGCTGAGTTTGTGTTTTCAGACTTCTGTCCTCAAAGTCCTGGGCCACACACCCTCCAGGCTGGGGCCCCCGGAGCCACACATTAGGACTGTGCCTACCCAGTCCATGGGAATACTGCCCATTCCATTGTTCCAAATCGTACAAATTAGGAGAACCCTCCAAAGTCCCCGAGGCCATCCCAATAGTGTAGGTCTCCCGGGACAAACAAGGGCGGTCTGACACCACCTGAGCATCTACCACCACTCACACCATGGATGGATGTCCCCAGAGAAGAAGATGGAAGCAGACAGGACGCTAGGCCATAATCGGATCCATTGCTTTGGTTTACAGGCATGTCTCCTCAAAAGCCTGGATTCCAAGACCAGCATAGGGGGTTTCCTGAGGCACCCATCAGAACAAATCTCGTCTCCACAAGGAAACTTGTGCATGGGAGCTATGTCAAAAGCTTAGGAGAATACTTCATGGTCCTGCTGCCACCGCCCCATACCAAGGCCTTCATGGAGACAAACACACATTAGGCCCCATCCTCGGGAATGTCCCTTTCAACACAGCCGCCCCGATTGCTCCCACAGAGCCATCAGATCTCAAGTATCTTGTTGCTAGGAGACAACTGGAATGCGAGGCTGGCTTTCTAGCATCCATCGTCGAACGTTGCTCTGGAGTCATTCCATATGTGATGTCTTAGAGCTGACCAACAGGTCTCAATTGTCCCGCAGAAGGAATCCTTGAAAGGTGCTTCCCACAACTCCCAACGTGGGAAAACCTCCATGGCCTTGAGATTCCGCTCTGTTCATGAAGGGGCAGTCATGCACAGAAACTCAAACCTGAGTCAACGTCTGATCCTCACCGTGACTTCAGATGCATGAGAGATTGGTTCAGATCTGCAGGGGGTACCTGCCGTAGCCTCGGCCTGAAGCCCAAGTCTAGATCGTGTTCTCAGACTTCTGTCCTCACACTCCTCGCCCAGAAGCCCTCAAGTTTGGCAATTCCGGACCCACAATGCAGCACTCTGCCTGCCCTCTAGCAAAAATATCTTGCCTAATGAGCTGCCCAGGCACCTCAAATGAGGATAAACCTACACGGCACTCCACTGTACCCAAATTATAGAGTGTAACCTGGGCACTAATGCACTGTCTGACACCACATGAGCCCGAACCTCCTGACCAACACCCAGGCAGCTGACCGCACACTGAGCACATCAGACCCGCCATGGCCTTAGGTCGTCATCTCTTCCAAACTGCGGTTTTCAGGCTTCAGTACCTAGAACTTATCTCCAACCACTGCCACGGATTGAAAATGATGAAGAAATCAGAACTCCTTCCCCATGGCAAGAGACCTTGTGATTGGCATGTTGTCCAAAGTTCAGTGTAGTTGAAACCAGTGTGGCCCACGAAGCCACGCACACTCTCCCGGGCCACATTGGACAAAAACACACATTGTGACCCTCAGCCTGAGCCCAGTCCTCAAGTAAGGCCTCTCAGTGGATGGATGAAGAGACAGCATATTGGGCCTGCCATGCCCCTAGGCGCCAATTTTTAACCATAGTTTGGGTTGTCCCTTCACTCTTCCCCAGGGCTCTGCTTTGGAATTCCTCTTTGGTTGGGACACCTGAGGTAACAAACCTGAAAGGAGACCTTCCATCCCACATATTGACGAAAAAGAATTGGGACTGGGCCAAATCCACAGAGAGGAATATTCGTCCATGGCCCATGAGGCCTCCCCACATCCACGGCCATCATTGATACAAAATCCAGAGACAAAAGCCTGAGCAAGCGCCTCAGACTCGCTCTTTCTTCATATCCTGAAGAGTTCTTCTCATGGTTTGCAGATTGTGCCTGCCATACCGTGTCCACAACCCTAAGCTGGGTTTGTGTTTTCAGACTTCTGTCTTCAAATTCCTGGGCCACACACACTCCAGGCTGGGGCCTTTGGAGCCACACATTAGGACTGTGCCTACCAAATCCATGGGAATTCTGCCCATTCCATTGCCCAAATTGTACAAATTAGGAGAACCTGCCAAAGATCCCGAGGCCATCCCAATAATGTAGGAGTCCGTGGACAAACAAGGGGGGTCTGACAACCGGTGAGCATCTACCTCCACTCATACCATATGGATGTCCCCAGAGAAGAAGATGGAATCAGACAGGACCCTAGGCCATAATCGGATCCATTGCTTTGGTTTAAAGGCATGTCTCCTCAAAAGCCTGGATTCCAAGACCAGCATAGGGGGTTTCCTGAGGCACCCATCAGAACAAATCTCGTCTCCACAAGGAAACTTGTGCATGGGACCTATGTCAAAAGCTTAGGAGAATACTTCAGGGTCCCGGTGCCACCGCCCCATTCCAAGGCTTTAATGGACACAAACACATATTAGGCCCTATCCTCGGGAAAGTCCATTTAAACTCAGCCACCCCGGTGGCTCCCGTAGAGCCATCAGATCTCAACTGTCTTGTTGCTAGGAGACAATTGGTATGCGGGGCCGGCTACCCTGGCATCATCCCCGAAAGTGCTTTGGAGTCATTCCATATGGGATATCATGGAGCTGCCCCAAAAGGTCTCAATTTTCCCGCAGAAGAAATCCTTGAAAGGGGCATCCCACAACTCTCAACGTGGGAAAAACTCCATGGCCTTGAGGTTCCGGTCCGTTCATGAAGGGGCAGTCATGCACAGAAACTCCAAACTGAGCCAACGTCTGAACCTCGCCGTGACTTCAGATGCATGAGAGATTGGTTCAGATCTGCAGGGGGTACCTGCTGTGCCCTCGGCCTGAAGCTCAAGTCTAGATTGTGTTCTCAGACGTCTATCCTCACACTCCTGGTCCAGAAGTCCAGTAGTTTTGCAATTCCGGACCCACAATGCAGCAATCTGCCCTCCCTCTAGCAAAAATATCTTGCCTAATGAGCTGCCCAGGCACCTCAAATGAATATAAACCTAGACGGCACTCAACTGTACCCAAATTATAGAGTGTAACCTGGGCACTAATGCACTTTCTGACACCACATGAGCCCGAAACTCCTGACCAACACCCAGGCAGCTGAACGCACACTGAGCACATCAGACCCGCCATATCCTTAGGTCGTCATCTCTTCCAAACTGCGGTTTTCATGCTTCAGTACCTAGAACTTATCTCCAACCACTGCCCCGGATTGAAAATGATGCAGAAATCAGAACTCCTTCCCCATGGCAAGAGACCTTGTGATTGGCATGTTGTCCAAAGTTCAGTGTAGGTGAAACCAGTGTGGCCCACGAGGCCACGCCCACTCTCCCGGGCCACATTGGACACAATCACACATTGTGACCCTCAGCCTGAGCCTAGTCCTCAAGTAAGGCCTCTCAGTGGCTGGATGAAGAGACAGCATATTGGGCCTGAAATGCCCTTAGGCACCAATTTTTAACCATAGTTTGGGTGGTCCCTTCACTCTTCCCCAGGGCTCTGCTTTGGAATTCCTCTTTGGTTCGGACACCTGAGGTAACAAACCTGAAAGGAGACCTCCTATCCCACAGATTGACGAAAAACAATTGGGACCGGGCCAAATCCTCAGAGAGGAAGATTCGTTCCTGGCTCATGAGGACTCCCCACATTCCACGTCCATCGTTGATACAAAATCCAGAGACAAAAGCCTGAACAAGCGCCTCAGACTCGCTCTTTCTTCATTTCCTGAAGAGTTCTTCTCATGGTTTGTAGATCGGGCCTGCCATACCTACGTCCCCAAACGTAAGCGGAGTTTGTGTTTTCAAGTTCTGTCCTCAAAGTTCTGGGCCACACACCCTCCAGGCTGGGGCCCCTGGAGCCATTATTATTAGGACAGTGCCTACCCAATCTATGGGAATTCTGCCCATTCCATTGTCCAAAATCATACAATTAGGAGAACGCTCCAATGTCCCCGAGGCCATACCCATAGTTAGGTTTCCGGGGACAAACAAGGGTGGTCTGACACCTGGTGCGCATCTACCTCCACTCATACCATAGATGGATGTCCCCAGAGAAGAAGATGGAAGCAGACAGGACCCTAGGCCATAATCGGATCCATGCTTTGGTTTACAGGCATGTCTCCTCAAAACCTGGATTCCAATACCAGCATAGAGAGGTTTCCTGAGGCACCCATCAGAACAAATCTCGTCTCCACAAGGAAACTTGTGCATGGGAGCTATGTCAATAGCTTAGGAGAATACTTCAGGGTCCCGGTGCCACCGCCCCATTCCAATGCCCTCATGGACACAAACACACATTGGGCCCCAAACTAAGGAAAGTCCATTTCAACTCAGCCACCCCAGTTGCTCCCA
>NW_028133542.1:0-21000 GCF_964662115.1 Mustela nivalis
GGAAAGCACAGGCCTAGTTCGCGAGTCGGCCTGAGCGCCAGAGTAAAAGGCCAAGCGATGCCTACACCGGGAGATGGTAGTGTGCATGGAGTGCCATCCTAGGCTAAACGCGCTACTGCTCGGTTGTGACTGTGTCTGCATAGTTCGGCCTGGCAGGGTGAACCCAGGACGCGAACATGGAGCCAGGGAAAGCAAGGCCCAAGAGGCACCAGCTCTCCCGCAGCTCTTCTTCCCTGACGCGACAGAAGCCTTGCTGAGGAAGCAGTGGCGAAGGGCTGTTTGCTCCAAACCAAAGCCTCTGACAAAGGACAGCATTCCCCGAAAAATGTTTTGGGGGCTGCTGCTGCGTGCCTGAGCCCCATCTCGCGGTGGGAGAAACCCGCATACAGCGAAAGCCCCTTTGCCTGGGCATCTCCCCTTGGAAAGCACAGCATTCGTTGGGAAATCAGAGTTGGGTTTGGGGATGCTGCTGCTGCTTGCCTAAGCGAGTCTCCGCAGCATGTTGGAAGATACCCGCATGGAGCGAAATCCTCTTTGCCCTAGCATCCTTTCTGCATGAGAGAGAAGCATGGTTGCTCAAGTCTGTCACCACGCTTCCCAGGAGCAAGTGTGGGGAAGGCACAGCACGCCGCCCCCGGGGAAGAGAAGGATCCCTTGGCCTTGGGGTCGGGAAACGCTCGGGAACAGGATAGCCTGCCGCGGCACGAAATGCAGGCCGGTGGCCAGACATGTGTCACTCGCTCCCTGTGCGGAGAGATGGAAGCCTGGCTGCTAAGGAGACATGAGGGGACGACTAGGGCAGGGGCGCGTGCTCCACTCTAAGGAGTCTGGGCAGAAGGCAGGCCTGTCCTGTGCCTCTGTTACCAAGGGGACAGCATCTCCTTGGCCTCCTGTCCCAACGGCAGACTTGGGCTTGCCACCAGGTGCCATACCCGGAACTCGCAGAAACAACCCCATGGAGAAACGTGCAGTCAGATGCCGTCTTCCACCAAGATGTGGCAGCATTGTGTGTAGCCGGGTTGTGCCGGGGAAAGAGTGGAGACAGTCCCCACTGTTCCCCATCCCAGTGCTCGGGCCTTGTGCAGGGATCCTGTTGCCTCCTCTCTCCTGTGGTGAAGGCACTGGCCTTGACCCCGAGTCTGCCCGAGCACCGGAGCAAAAGGCAAAGCCTTACCTACGCCAGGAGATGGTAAGAGCCATAGAGTGTCATGCTAGGCCACGCACGCTGCTGCAGGGTTGTGACTGTGTCTGCTTAGTTCGGCTTAGCAAGGTGAACCCCAGGCGCGAACTTGGAGCCCGGGAAAACAAGGCCCAAGAGGCACCAGCTATCCCGCGGCTCTTCTTTCCAGCCGCGACAGAGCCAACGACCAAAGCCTTGCTGAGGAAGCAGAAGCGAAGTTCGGTTTGCGCCAAGCTGAAAACCTCTGCGAAAGCATAGCAGTTGCTGGGAAATCAGAGTCGGTTCTGTGGGCTGCTTTTGTTGCTTGCCTTAGCCTAGTATTCGCAGCACGATGGGAAAAACCCGCATAGAGCGAAAGCTTCTTGGCCGGGGCATCCTCTCTGGGAAAGCACAGCATTCTCTGGGAAATCAGAGTCGGTTCTGTGGGATGCTGCCTGCTGCTTGCCGGAGCTAGTCTCCACTGCACGGTGGAATAAACCCGCATGGAGCGAAATCCTCTTTGCCTGGGCTTCCGCTCTGCCTGAGAGAGAAGCGCGGTGGTGCCTGTGGAAAGAGCCTTAAGGAAAGGGACACATCTGTCACTGCAGAGCGAAGGAAGCCGGGCTGCTAAGGAGACACGAGGGGAAGATTAGGGCAGGGGAAAGGCTCCACTCTGAGGAAGGTTTCTGGGCAGAAAGCATGCCTGTCCTGAGCCTTTGGGCCCAAGGAGACAGCAGCTCCTTGGCCACCTGACCGTGGTGGAGCCATGGGCTTGCCACCAGGCGCCTACGCTAAACTCGAGAAACAACTCCCAGAAAGACCTGGCCATCAGATGCCGTCTTCCTCCGGGATGTAGAAGCTTGGAGGAGGCCCGGGTTTTAAGGGGAAGGAGTGGTGACAGTCCCCCAAAGCTCCCTATTCAGTGCACGGGCGGTGTGCAGGGATCCTGTCACCTCTCCTTTCCTGTCGGGAAAGCACAGGCCTAGTCCGCGAGTCGGCCTGAGCGCCAGAGTAAAAGGCCAAGCGATGCCTACACCGGGAGATGGTAGTGTGCATGGAGTGCCATCCTAGGCTAAACGCGCTACTGCTCGGTTGTGACTGTGTCTGCGTAGTTCGGCCTGGCAGGGTGAACCCAGGACGCGAACATGGAGCCAGGGAAAGCAAGGCCCAAGAGGCACCAGCTCTCCCGCAGCTCTTCTTCCCTGACGCGACAGAAGCCTTGCTGAGGAAGCAGTGGCGAAGGGCTGTTTGCTCCAAACCAAAGCCTCTGACAAAGGACAGCATTCCCCGAAAAATGTTTTGGGGGCTGCTGCTGCGTGCCTGAGCCCCATCTCGCGGCGGGAGAAACCCGCATACAGCGAAAGCCCCTTTGCCTGGGCATCTCCCCTTGGAAAGCACAGCATTCGTTGGGAAATCAGAGTTGGGTTTGGGGATGCTGCTGCTGCTTGCCTAAGCGAGTCTCCGCAGCATGTTGGAAGATACCCGCATGGAGCGAAATCCTCTTTGCCCTAGCATCCTTTCTGCATGAGAGAGAAGCATGGTTGCTCAAGTCTGTCACCACGCTTCCCAGGAGCAAGTGTGGGGAAGGCACAGCACGCCGCCCCCGGGGAAGAGAAGGATCCCTTGGCCTTGGGGTCGGGAAACGCTCGGGAACAGGATAGCCTGCCGCGGCACGAAATGCAGGCCGGTGGCCAGACATGTGTCACTCGCTCCCTGTGCGGAGAGATGGAAGCCTGGCTGCTAAGGAGACATGAGGGGACGACTAGGGCAGGGGCGCGTGCTCCACTCTAAGGAGTCTGGGCAGAAGGCAGGCCTGTCCTGTGCCTCTGTTACCAAGGGGACAGCATCTCCTTGGCCACCTGTCCCACGGGCAGACTTGGGCTTGCCACCAGGTGCCATACCTGGAACTTGCAGAAACAACCCCATGGAGAAACGGTCAGTCAGATGCCATCTTCCACCAAGATGTGGCAGCATTGTGGGTGACAGGGGGTGCGGCGGGGAAGGAGTGGAGACAGTCCCCCACAGTTCCCCATCCCAGTGCCCGGGCCGTGTGCAGGGATCCTGTTGCCTCCTCTCTCCTGTGGTGAAGGCACTGGCCTTGACCCCGAGTCTGCCCGAGCCCCGGAGCAAAAGGCAAAGCCTTACCAGAGCAGGAGATGGAATTAGGAATAGAGTGCCATGCTAGGCCACGCACGCTGCTGCAGGGTTGTGACTGTGTCTGCCTAGTTCGGCTTAGCAAAGTGAAATCCGGGCGCGAACATGGAGCCAGGGAAAGCAAGGCCCAAGAGGCAACAGCTCTCCCGCAGCTCTTCTTCCCTGACTCGACTGAAGCTTTGCTGAGGAAGCAGGGGCGAAGTGCTGTTCGCTCCAAACCAAAGCCTCTGCGAAAGCACAGCATTCGCTGAGAAATGTTGTGCGGGCTGCTGCTGCTTCCCTGAGCCCAGTCTTGCGGTGGGAGAAACCCGCATATAGCGAAAGCCTCTTTGCCTGGGCCTCTCCCTTAGGAAAGCACAGCATTCGTTAGGAAATCAGTGTTGGGTTTGGGGATGCTGCTGCTGCTTGCCTGAGCGAGTCTCGGCAACATGGTGGAAGATACCCGCATGGAGCGAAATCCTCTTTGCCCTAGCATCCCCTCTGCCTGAGAGAGAAGCATTGTTGCACACGTCTGTCACCGCGCTCCCCAGGAGCAATTTTGGGGAAGGCACAGCACGCCGCCACAGGGAAGAGAAGGATCCCTTGGCATTGGATCTAGAAACGCTCGGGAGTCAGAATAGCCTGCCGAGGCACGAACAGCAGGCCATGAGAAGACAAGTGTCCTCTACTCCCTGTGCGGAGAGATTGAAGCCTGGCTGCTAAGGAGACATGAAGGGGAAGACAAGGGCATGGGTGCGTGCTCCACTCTGAGGAAGGAGTCTGGGCAGTAGGCAGGCCTGTCCTGTGCCTCTTGTCCCAAGGGGAAAGCATCTCTTTGGCCACCTGTCCCAAGGGCAGACTTGGGCTTGCCACCAGGTGCCATACCCGGAACTCGCAGAAACAACCCCATGGAGAAACGTGCATTCAGATGCCGTCTTCCACCAAGATATGGCAGCATTGTGGGTGGCCGGGGGTGTGCCGGGGAAAGAGTGGAGACAGACCCCACCGTTCCCCATCCCAGTGCTCGGGCCCTGTGCAGGGATCCTGTCGCCTCTTCTCTCCTGTGGTGAAGGCACTGGCCTTGACCCCGCGTCTGCCCGAGCGCCGGAGCAAAAGGCAAAGCCTTACCAACGCCAGGAGATGGTAATAGGCATAGAGTGTCATGCTAGGCCACGCACGCTGCTGCAGGGTTGTGACTGTGTCTGCTTAGATCGGCTTACCAAGGTGAACCCCGGGCGCGAACTTGGAGCCCGGGAAAACAAGGCCCAAGAGGCACAAGCTCTCCCGCGGCTCTTCTTTCCAGCCGCGACAGAGCGAACGACCAAAGCCTTGCTGAGGAAGCAGCAGCGAAGTGCGGTTTGCGCCAAGCTGAAAACCTCTGCGAAAGCATAGCAGTCGCTGGGAAATCAGAGTCGGTTCTGTGGGATGCTGCCTGCTGCTTGCCGGAGCTAGTCTCCACTGCACGGTGGAATAAACCCGCATGGAGCCAAATCCTCTTTGCCTGGGCTTCCGCTCTGCCTGAGAGAGAAGCGCGGTGGTGCCTGTGGAAAGAGCCTTAAGGAAAGGGACACATCTGTCACTGCAGAGCGAAGGAAGCCGGGCTGCTAAGGAGACACGAGGGGGAGATTAGGGCAGGGGAAAGGGCTCCACTCTGAGGAAGGAGTCTGGGCAGAAAGCATGCCTGTCCTGAGCCTTTGGGCCCAAGGAGACAGCAGCTCCTAGGCCACATGACCGTGGTGGAGCCATGGGCTTGCCACCAGGCGCCTACCCTAAACTCGAGAAACAACTCCCAGAAAGACCTGGCCATCAGATGCCGTCTTCCTCCGGGATGTAGAAGCTTGGAGGAGGCCCGGGTTTTAAGGGGATGGAGTGGTGACAGTCCCACAAAGCTCCCTATTCAGTGCACAGGCGGTGTGCAGGGATCCTGTCACCTCTCCTTTCCTGTCGGGAAAGCACAGGCCTAGTCCGCGAGTCGGCCTGAGCGCCAGAGTAAAAGGCCAAGCGATGCCTACACCGGGAGATGGTAGTGTGCATGGAGTGCCATCCTAGGCTAAGCGCGCTACTGCACGGTTGCGACTGTGTCTGCGTAGTTCGGCCTGGCAGGGTGAACCCAGGACGCGAACATGGAGCCAGGGAAAGCAAGGCCGAAGAGGCACCAGCTCTCCCGCAGCTCTTCTTCCCTGACGCGACAGAAGCCTTGCTGAGGAAGCAGTGGCGAAGTGCTGTTTGCTCCAAACCAAAGCCTCTGCGAAAGGACAGCATTCCCCGAGAAATGTTTTGGGGGCTGCTGCTGCGTGCCTGAGCCCAGTCTCGCGGTGGGAGAAACCCGCATACAGCGAAAGCCCCTTTGCCTTGGCATCTCCCTTGGAAAGCACAGCATTCGTTGGGAAATCAGAGTTGGGTTTGGGGTTGCTGCTGCTGCTTGCCTAAGCGAGTCTCCGCAGCATGTTGGAAGATACCCGCATGGAGCGAAATCCTCTTTGCCCTAGCATCCTTTCTGCCTGAGAGAGAAGCATGGTTGCTCACGTCTGTCACCACGCTCACCAGGAGCAAGTGTGGGGAAGGCACAGCACGCCGCCCCCGGGGAAGAGAAGGATCCCTTGGCCTTGGGGTCGGGAAACGCTCGGGAACAGGATAGCCTGCCGCGGCACAAAATGCAGGCCGGTGGCCAGACATGTGTCACCCGCTCCCTGTGCGGAGAGATGGAAGCCTGGCTGCTAAGGAGACATGAGGGGACGACTAGGGCAGGGGCGCGTGCTCCACTCTAAGGAGTCTGGGCAGAAGGCAGGCCTGTCCTGTGCCTCTGTTACCAAGGGGACAGCATCTCCTTGGCCACCTGTCCCAAGGGCAGACTTGGGCTTGCCACCAGGTGCCATACCTGGAACTTGCAGAAACAACCCCATGGAGAAACGGTCAGTCAGATGCCATCTTCCACCAAGATGTGGCAGCATTGTGGGTGACAGGGGGTGCGGCGGGGAAGGAGTGGAGACAGTCCCCCACAGTTCCCCATCCCAGTGCCCGGGCCGTGTGCAGGGATCCTGTTGCCTCCTCTCTCCTGTGGTGAAGGCACTGGCCTTGACCCCGAGTCTGCCCGAGCCCCGGAGCAAAAGGCAAAGCCTTACCAGAGCAGGAGATGGAATTAGGAATAGAGTGCCATGCTAGGCCACGCACGCTGCTGCAGGGTTGTGACTGTGTCTGCCTAGTTCGGCTTAGCAAAGTGAAATCCGGGCGCGAACATGGAGCCAGGGAAAGCAAGGCCCAAGAGGCAACAGCTCTCCCGCAGCTCTTCTTCCCTGACTCGACTGAAGCTTTGCTGAGGAAGCAGCGGCGAAGTGCTGTTCGCTCCAAACCAAAGCCTCTGCGAAAGCACAGCATTCGCTGAGAAATGTTGTGCGGGCTGCTGCTGCTTCCCTGAGCCCAGTCTTGTGGTGGGAGAAACCCGCATACAGCGAAAGCCTCTTTGCCTGGGCCTCTCCCTTAGGAAAGCACAGCATTCGTTGGGAAATCAGAGTTGGGTTTGGGATGCTGCTGCTGCTTGCCTGAGCGAGTCTCGGCAACATGGTGGAAGATACCCACATGAAGCGAAATCCTCTTTGCCCTAGCATCCCCTCTGCCTGAGAGAGAAGCATGGTTGCACACGTCTGTCACCCCGCTCCCCAGGAGAAATTTTGGGGAAGGCACAGCACGCCGCCCCAGGGAAGAGAAGGATCCCTTGGCCTTGGGTCTGGAAACGCTCGGGAGTCAGAATAGCCTGCCGAGGCACGAACAGCAGGCCATGAGAAGACAAGTGTCCTCTACTCCCTGTGCGGAGAGATTGAAGCCTGGCTGCTAAGGAGACATGAGGGGACGACAAGGGCAAGGGTGCATGCTCCACTCTGAGGAAGGAGTCTGGGCAGAAGGCAGGCCTGTCCTGTGCCTCTGGTCCCAAGGGGAAAGCATCTCCTTGGCCACCTGTCCCAAGGGCAGACTTGGGCTTGCCACCAGGTGCCATACCCGGAACTCGCAGAAACAACCCCATGGAGAAACGTGCATTCAGATGCCGTCTTCCACCAAGATGTGGCAGCATTGTGGGTGGCCGGGGTGTGCCGGGGAAAGAGTGGAGACAGTCCCCACTGTTCCCCATTCCAGTGCTTGGGCCCTGTGCAGGGATCCTGTTGCCTCCTCTCTCCTGTGGTGAAGGCACTGGCCTTGACCCCGAGTCTGCCCAAGCGCCGGAGCAAAAGGCAAAGCCTTACCTATGCCAGGAGATGGTAATAGGCATAGAGTGTCATGCTAGGCCACGCACGCTGCTGCAGGGTTGTGACTGTGTCTGCTTAGTTCGGCTTAGCAAGGTGAACCCGGGGCGCGAACTTGGAGCCCTGGAAAACAAGGCCCAAGAGGCACCAGCTCTTCCGCGGCTCTTCTTTCCTGCCGCGACAGAGCGAACGACCAAAGCCTTGCTGAGGAAGCAGAAGCGAAGTGCGGTTTGCGCCAAGCTGAAAACCTCTGCGAAAGCATAGCAGTCGCTGGGAAATCAGAGTCGGTTCTGTGGGCTGCTTTTGTTGCTTGCCTTAGCCTAGTATTCGCAGCACGATGGGAAAAAACCGCATAGAGCGAAAGCTTCTTTGCCGGGGCATCCCCTCTGGGAAAGCACAGCATTCTTTGCGATATCAGAGTCGGGTCTGTGGGATGCTGCCTGCTGCTTGCCGGAGCTAGTGTCCACTGCACGGTGGAATAAACCCGCATGGGGCGAAATTCTCTTTGCCTGGGCATCCGCTCTGCCTGAGAGAGAAGCGCGGTGGTGCCTGTGGAAAGAGCCTTAGGGAAAGGGACACATCTGTCACTGCAGAGCGAAGGAAGCCGGGCTGCTAAGGAGACACGTGGGGAAGATTAGGGCAGGGGAAAGGCTCCACTCTGAGGAAGGAGTCTGGGCAGAAAGCATGCCTGTCCTGAGCCTTTGGGCCCAAGGAGACAGCAGCTCCTTGGCCACCTGACCGTGGTGGAGCCATGGGCTTGCCACCAGGCGCCTACCCTAAACTCGAGAAACAACTCCCAGAAAGACCTGGCCATCAGATGCCGTCTTCCTCCGGGATGTAGAAGCTTGGAGGAGGCCCGGGTTTTAAGGGGAAGGAGTGGTGACAGTCCCCCAAAGCTCCCTATTCAGTGCACGGGCGGTGTGCAGTGATCCTGTCACCTCTCCTTTCCTGTGACAGGCCTAGTCCGCGAGTCGGCCTGAGCGCCAGAGTAAAAGGCCAAGCGATGAATACACCGGGAGATGGTAGTGTGCATGGAGTGCCATCCTAGGCTAAGCGCACTACTGCACGGTTGTGACTGTGTCTGCGTAGTTCGGCCTGGCAGGGTGAACCCAGGACGCGAACATGGAGCCAGGGAAAGCAAGGCCCAAGAGGCACCAGCTCTCCCGCAGCTCTTCTTCCCTGACGCGACAGAAGCCTTGCTGAGGAAGCAGTGGCGAAGGGCTGTTTGCTCCAAACCAAAGCCTCTGCGAAAGGACAGCATTCCCCGAGAAATGTTTTGGGGGCTGCTGCTGCGTGCCTGAGCCCAGTCTCGCGGTGGAAGAAACCCGCATACAGCGAAAGCCCCTTTGCCTTGGCATCGCCCCTTGGAAAGCACAGCATTCGTTGGGAAATCAGAGTTGGGTTTGGGGATGCTGCTGCTGCTTGCCTAAGCGAGTCTCCGCAGCATGTTGGAAGATACCCGCATGGAGCGAAATCCTCTTTGCCCTAGCATCCTTTCTGCCTGAGAGAGAAGCATGGTTGCTCACATCTTTCACCACGCTCCCCAGGAGCAAGTGTGGGGAAGGCACAGCACGCCGCCCCCGGGGAAGAGAAGGATCACTTGGCCTTGGGGTCGGGAAACGCACGGGACAGGATAGCCTTCCGCGGCACGAAATGCAGGCCGGTGGCCAGAAATGTGTCACCTGCTCCCTGTGCGGAGAGATGGGAGCCTGGCTGCTAAGGAGACATGAGGGGATGACTAGGCAGGGTCGCGTGCTCCACTCTGAGGAAGGAGTCTGGGCAGAAGGCAGGCCTGTCCTGTGCCTCTTGTCCCAAGTGGAAAGCATCTCTTTGGCCACCTGTCCCAAGGGCAGACTTGGGCTTGCCACCAGGTGCCATACCTGGAACTTGCAGAAACAACCCCATGGAGAAACGGTCAGTCAGATGCCATCTTCCACCAAGATGTGGCAGCATTGTAGGAGACAGGGGGTGCGGCGGGGAAGGAGTGGAGACAGTCCCCCACAGTTCCCCATCCCAGTGCCCGGGCCGTGTGCAGGGATCCTGTTGCCTCTTCTCTCCTGTGGTGAAGGCACTGGCCTCGACCCCGAGTCTGCCCGAGCGCCGGAGCAAAAGGCAAAGCCTTACCTAGGCCAGGAGATGGAATTAGGCATAGAGTGCCATGCTAGGCCACGCACGCTGCTGCAGGGTTGTGACTGTGTCTGCCTAGTTCGGCTTAGCAAAGTGAAACCCAGGCGCGAACTTGGAGCCCGCGAAAGCAAGGCCCAAGAGGCACCAGCTCTCCCGCGGCTCTTCGTCCCTTCTGCGAAAGAGCAAACGACCAAAGCCTTGCTGAGGAAGCAGCAGCGAAGTGCGGTTCGCTCCAACCAAAGCCTCTGCGAAAGCACAGCATTCGCTGAGAAATGTTGTCAGGCCTGCTGCTGCTTCCCTGAGCCCAGTCTCGCGGTGGGAGAAACCCGCATACAGCGAAAGCCTCTTTGCCTGGACCTCTCCCTTAGGAAAGCACAGCATTCATTGGGAAATCAGAGTTGGGTTTGGGGATGCTGCTGCTGCTTGCCTGAGCGAGTCTCGGCAACATGGTGGAAGATACCCGCATGGAGCGAAATCCTCTTTGCCCTAGCATCCCCTCTGCCTGAGAGAGAAGCATGGTTGCACACGTCTGTCACCGCGCTCCCCAGGAGCAATTTTGGGGAAGGCACAGCACGCCGCCCACGGGGAAGAGAAGGATCCCTTGGCCGAGGGGTCTGGAAACGCTCGGGAGTCAGAATAGCCTGCCGAGGCACGAATAGCAGGCCATGAGAAGACAAGTGTCCTCTGCTCCCTGTGCGGAGAGATTGAAGCCAGGCTGCTAAGGAGACATGAGGGGACGACAAGGGCATGGGTGCGTGCTCCACTCTGAGGAAGGAGTCTGGGCAGAAGGCAGGCCTGTCCTGTGCCTCTGGTCCCAAGGGGAAAGCATTTTTTTGGCCACCTGTCCCAAGGGCAGACTTGGGCTTGCCACCAGTTGCCATACCCGGAACTCGCAGAAACAACCCCATGGAGAAACGTGCAGTCAGATGCCGTCTTCCATCAAGATATGGCAGCATTGTGGGTGGCAGGGGGTGTGCCGGGGAAAGAGTGGAGACAGTCCCCACTGTTCCCCATCCCAATGCTCGGGCCCGGTGCAGGAATCCTGTCGCCTCCTCTCTCCTATGGTGAAGGCACTGGCGTAGACCCCGAGTCTGCCCGAGCGCCGGAGCAAAAGACAAAGCCTTACCTACGCCAGGAGATGGTAATAGGCATAGAGTGCCATGCTAGGCCACGCACGCTGCTGCAGGGTTGTGACTGTGTCTGCTTAGTTCGGCTTAGCAAGGTGAACCCCGGGCGCGAACATGGAGCCCGGGAAAGCAAGGACCAAGAGGCACCAGCTCTCCCGCGGCTCTTCTTTCCAGCCGCGACAGAGCAAACGACCACAGCCTTGCTGAGGAAGCAGCAGCGAAGTGCGTTTCGCGCCAAGCTGAAAACCTCTGCGAAAGCATGGCCGTCGCTGGGAAATCAGAGTCGGTTCTGTGGGCTGCTTTTGTTGCTTGCCTTAGCCTAGTATTCGCAGCACTTTTGGAGAAACCCGCATAGAGCGAAAGCCTCTTTGCCCGGGCATCCCCTCTGGGAAAGCACAGCATTCCTTGGGAAATCAGAGTCGGGTCTGTGGGATGCTGCCTGCTGCTTGCCGGAGCTAGTCTCCACAGCACGGTGTAATAAACCCGCATGGAGCGAAATCCTCTTTGCCTGGGCATCCCCTCTGCATGGGAGAGATGCATGGTTGCACACGTCTGTCACTGCGCTCCCCAGGAGCAAGTGTGGGGAAGGCACAGCACACTGTCCCTGGGGAAGAGAAGGAGCCATTGGCCTTGGGGTCTGGAAAATTGAACAGCCACATGCAGAAAATGAAATTGGACCATCCTAACACCATACATTATAATCGACTGGAAATGGATGAAGAAGCATAATGTGAGAAAGGAATCCATCATAGTCCTTGAGGAGAGAACAGGTAGCAACTTCTTTGACCTCAGCAGCAGCAACTTCTTCCTAGGAACATCGCGAAAGGCAAGGGAAGCAAGGGCAAGAATGAACTATTGGGATTTTATCAGATCCAAAAGCTTTTGCACTGCAAAGGAAACAGTTAACAAAGCCAAAAGATCACTGTCAGAAGTTATCTGGGAGAAGATATTTGCAAATGACATACCAGATAAAGGGCCAGTATCCAAAATCTATAAAGAGCTTATCAAACTCAACACCCTAAAAACAAATAATCCAATGAAGAAATGGGCAGAGGACATGAACAGACATTTCTGCAAAGAATACATCCAAATGGCCAACAGACACATGAAAAAATGCTCCACATCACTTGGCATCAGGGAAATACAAATCAAAACCAGAATGAGATACCACCTCACACCATTCAGAATGGCTAAAATGAACAAGTCCGTCAATGACAGATGCTGGCGAGGATGTGGAGAAAGGGCAACCCTCCTACACTGTATGTGGGAATGCAAGCTGGTGCAACCACTCTGGAAAACAGCGTGGACGTGCCTCAAAAAGCTGAAAATAGAACTACCCTATGACCCAGTGCTTGTAGTACTGGGTATATACCCTACAGATACAAACGTGGCATTCTGAAGGGGCACATGCACCCAAATGTTTATAGCAGCAATGTCCACAATAGTTAAACTATGGAAAGAAACTAAATTTCCTTCAACAGATGAATCAATAAATAAGATGTGGTATATATGTTCAATGGAATACTATGCAGCCATCAAAAGAAATGAAATCCTGCTATTTGTGATGATGTGGATGGAACTAGAGGGTATTATGCTTGGAGAAATAAATCAATCTGAGAAAGACAACTATCATATGATCTCCCTGATATGATGAAGTGGAGATGCAACATAGGCAGTTTCGGGCGTACGAAAAGAAAAATAAAAAAAAGATGGTATTAGGAGGGAGACAAACCATAAAAGACTGAATCTCACAAAACAGACTGAGGGTTGCTGGCGGGAGGTGTGTTGGGAAGGATGGTGGGGGTATGGACATTGGAGAGGGCAGGTGCTATGGTGAGTGATGGTGAGTGCTGTGAAATGTGTAACCTGGTGATTCACAGACCTGTACCCCTAGGGATTAAAACACATTATATAAAAAATTTTAAAAAATAATTTAAAAAACCCATTAAAGAAAAAACACAGATTGCAAGCCCAGAGCTAATCTCATATTCAATCAAAACTTTTGAAAGTTTTCCCCTTAAAGATCAGAAGAAAGACAAGTGTGTCCATTTTCACTACTCTCATTTGACACAGTAGTGGATGTCCTAGCCAGAGAAACAAGGAACACAAAGAAACAAGAGTCTCCAAAAAAAAAAAAAGGAAGAAGTAAAATTTTCTTTTTTTGGATAACATGAACTTACATGTTAAAAAATCCTAAAAAATTCACAAAAAATTTGAATAAACAAATTTAGTAAAATTACCAAATACAAGATCAATATATAAAAGAAAAGAATTTTGTTTTGTTTCTTTTTTTTATGGACTGATTCCCAGTTTGTCATGTCATCCTTGTTCAGTGATCATGCTAATCTTCTCTGCATCATTCCAATTTTAGTATATGTGCTGCCAAAGTAAGCACAAGACAGGAGCATTTTAACATTCTAATGATGAACTATCTGAAAAAATAAAGAAAACAATCTAATTCACAATAGCATCAAAAATAATAAAATACTTAGGAATAGATTTAACTAAGAAGATGAAAGATCTGTACTCCATAAACTATGACATTGATAAAGAAATTGAAGGTGACAGAAATGGAAAGATAGCTCATATTTATGAATGGTAAGAATTAACATTGTTAAAATGTCCATACTACCGTAAACCATCTGTAAATCCAATTCCTATCAAAAATCCAATGTTAGGGGCGCCTGGGTGGCTCAGTGGGTTAAGCCGCTGCCTTCGGCTCTGGTCATGATCCCAGGGTCCTGGGATCGAGCCCCGCATCAGGCTCTCTGCTCAGCAGGAAGCCTGCTTCCTCTTATCTCTCTGCCTGCCTCTCTGCCTGCTTGTCATCTCTCTCTGTCAAATAAATAAATTAAAAATCTTAAAAAAAATCCAATATTATTGTTTTACAGAAGTAAGTAAAGAATCCTAAAGTTTATATGAGACCATGAAAGACAACAAATAATCAAAGCAGTTCTGAGAAAGAATGAAGAAGGGAGATTACACTTCTTGATTTGAAACTATACTACAAAGCCCTCATGCTCAAAACAATAAAGTATACTGGCATAAAAACAGACCAATAAACAAGTAGACAGAATTGAGAGTCCAGAAATAAATCCTTTCATACAGTCACCTAATATTTGACAGGGGCCAACATATGTAATGGGGAAAGATAGCCTGTTCAATAAATGATATTTAAAACTGAATAGTCACATAAACAGTATGAAAAGGGAACCTTATATCACTCATAAGTCTGAACTTGAAATAGATTAAAGACTTAAAGGTGATGCATGAAACTAAATTTCCTAAAGGAAAACATAGGAAAAATTCTCCTTGACATTGGTCTTGCCAATAGTTTTTTGGATACCAGACTAAAAACACAAGCAAAAAAAGCAAAAATAAATAAATGGTATTACATCAAACTAACGTTTCTGCATTGCCAAAAAAAGGGAGAGAGAATGAAAACACAATCCACAGAATGTAAGAAAATACTTACGAATCTTATATCTGAAAAGAGGTTAATAACCAACAGATACAAATAGAAAAAAAATATATGATTAAAAAAATAGCAAAAGGATCTCAATAGACTTTTTTTTTCAAAAAAGTTATATAAATGACCAACAGGAGCATTAAAAAGTGCTCAACGTAAAAATCTCAGGGCAAAGTCCTTATGTTGTTGTTGTTGTTGTTTACCTCTGAAAAACACAGCAAGATATTAGAATATATACTACCAAAAAATTGAAACTAACCAATTTTGGTAAATATTGGGGAAAACGGGGAACTTATGCACTGTAATAGGGATATAAATTTGTATGGAAAACAGTATGGAGATTATTCATATTATTAAAAGTAAAATTACCATATGATTCAGTAATCCCACTTCTAGGTATCTATCTAAAGGAAACGAAGTCACTGTTCAAAGACATATCTGCACTCTTATGTTTATTATAAAATTATTAACTCTAAGCAAGAGATGGAAATAACTTCAGTATCCATTAATGGATGAAAGAATAAAATAAGTATGGTAAATATATACTACGGAATACTACTTAACCATGAAAAATTAAGAAATACTGCCATTTACAACAGCATGGATGGATCTTGAAGGTATTATACTAAGTGAAATATTTCAAAGATTTTATATATTTTTTAATTTTATGTATTATGATATCCCTTACATACAGAATCTGAGGAAAAGGAAAACTAATGGAAACTTAGAGTTGAGTTGACAAGGGGTGAACCTGGGGTGGAGTAAGGTGGTCCAAGGGTGCAAACTTGCAACTATAATATGAAAAAGTTCTGGGGATCTAATGTACAGCATGATGATCATAGTTAATAAAATATACATACTTTTTGCTTTCTCAGTTTACACAGAAGGCAAGGTAGGCTATAGTCTTATTTCTGCTTCTCCTTGTGCTTTGGGGATCTCAACTTAAATTTGGGTTGTACCAAAGTCCTCAAATTTGATTGCTGCTGGATTTGTTTCTCTAGTATCAAGAGTCTATGAACAACACAGCTCAGTGTGTTTTAGCAGTTTCAAATGCTCTCATAGCTAAAATGGCTTCAGGGCATATATCTCTAGGCTCTCATTGTATTTCGTATTTTGGCCCAGTAATCCCTCACTTATTTTTATAATCATTCTGATATTTTTAACTTTAAAAGCTATTTTGTCTGGATTTTTAGTTGTCTTAAGTAGGAGTTTTTAGATCACCATTACTAGAAGCAACAACAAATATACATGAAAATATCTGCAGTAGTTTATCACATCTTTATGGCTTTGAACTTCCATAAGCTGAGGCATCCTTCTCTAATCACTTAGGCAAACTCCAATTTAACCTTTAATACAACCCAAGAATTGCTTCATTTAAGAACATGTTCAGGGATGACTCTTCCCCACTGTTCTTACCAACATTCCCACACACTCTTTGCTACCCACACCTTGCTTATGAACTTTCGTTAGGTATATCAGCGTGACCAGAATTTTGCTCTATTGTATTTTTGTCCTTTAGAGCTTTAATTAAATATGAATTCCATAGAAAGTCTGTCCCTTTTCTTTCAAACCTGGGTTAGTTATTTCTTCTCATTCTTTGTCAGAAGTTACTTTATTAGAGAAACTTATAGCTCTATTGTGACTTTGGAGCCTTTACAGTTTTTCGACTGGAAAAATCACCCATCCCTGAGATTTTTACGCAGCTTCCTAGCTGATATTATTCAGAAATCTGTTCAAAACAGACTTTTTCAGGGAGGCCCTTTCGGACCACTCAGTTAAAAAACCTCTTCTCAATCACTGCTCTTTTAAAAATGTGCTTATTTAGTTCAAATATGCATCTCTATTAAAGAAAAAGCAGTACGATTTTTTTTTTTAAAGTTGGCTTACCTATTATCTATCTCTCCCATTAAAATGATTCCTCTGGCCTGGGGTTTTGTTGTGCTCATTTTAGGCCAGGCACTCAATAAATTGTCACTGAATGATTGAATTGTTTGACTCCCTTGCTAGATTCTCAACTTCATGAGGCCAAGGATTGTTCTATTCAGTCCTTCTTTATCCTCAATGTCTGTTATATTGCAGTCACTTACGTGACTAATGGGAAAAATCACAGAAAGAAAGAGTTAAAACTACAGAAAAACCCTGTAGGTTCAATAACACAAAGCTTTCTAAAATTATTTAGCCCAGGAATTGAATACTGGCTGCACTTTTGATTTTTTTTAAATGGTATTGAATTTAATTTAAATGGAAATACTGGAATGGTAGAATAATAAAAAAATTATAAAAGCAACTTGCTCCTTAAAGTAAGAATTATATAGGACATCTCTTCTAGAAGCAAAATTTTCAAATGACAAACATCTGAAAGCATAGAAGGAGAAGTAAGAGTGTGAATTGTACTTCAATGCTCTTTTCTTTATATTCAGCAAACAGCTTCATTCACACACCTTTCCAATTTTTTCAACTCTTTTGACAAAGCCTTCAGAGGAGTTACTGCTGATGACAACCATCACAGCCTAACAGGAGAAATTTTATAAAGAAAAATAATAGCATGTTTTTCCCAAATTGTTAAGGATATGGTGAAGCTCTGTCGGATTCAAAGGAGGAATGTGCAATTCCATGCTATATATAATAATAACTTGTTTTAATAGTGGCTTTGCAATTTTTCAGATATATCCATTTACTGAAACCACTATCAAATAAACAAAAACAAAGAAATGAACAGGGGTTCGAGACAGAAATTATCTAATCTAAAAATAGCACATGTTCACAGAATACACAACACATATCCCAAGTACTACTATAGGTTTCAAGTAATAGTCAAAACAATAGTAAAAATGATTCAGACCACACCAGTCAAATCATAAATGGGACCTTAACTGTAAATCCTTATCTTTAGATCAAAGCGGGTAATTGGGGGCTGAAGATACATTATAGAACTAATATGTTATAGAACTCCTCTGAAATGAGTCATTTATTCCATCACTTTTCCTGCACAGCTGCTGACCCATGTTTTGGTTCCTGGAAATAGCTGCTTCCCTGTCATACTTCTTAAAAGCACATATATTGATAACTCTACTCATTCCTCCATTCTCTGTGACTGTCACTGTGTTAAAATGTGGAGTCAGCTGACTCACTTGTGATGGTAATAAAGTAGATGAGTTTGCAAAGTATTTTGTTATTTCTAAAAATGCAAAAACCAAATTACATTGAAATCATAAGGGGTGTTTCAGGGAGAGCTGTCGGATGTGGTTTCTTGTGTAATCCACAGAGATTAGCTCCAACACATATTTAAACTCTCCTCTAGGAGCAACCTTAGTGGTAAAGCAAGAAGATAAACAGATGTAAACACACCCTGGCACAAAATTATCACTTATGTTTGGCTTCCTAGTCTCCTCGTGTTACTTATTTATCTTAACTTCTCTCTGAAATCAGGGAACACAGAATCTCAATCAGTTGACATTTTTCTACTGAATTACCCAATAGTCTGATCATACCCCAAGACTTTTTTAAATTATTTCACTCATAATCCCAAATCTGCTTTGCTTCCTCATCTTAGTACACTGTAATTTGATTTCAAAATGAGGACAGTTGTCAGTAATGCCACATTCGTTCATCTATTTTACAATTCCATGTGCTTATAACTATGAAGATATGTTAATAACATCCATTCCAATAAGCCACCCTAAATTTATTATCATGAAACAAGACCTCAAGAAAGAGAATTCAAAATCATCCATGTATTTGCAACTTATTACAATAAAGCCTTTATCAATAGACTTCCCTGTGCACATGGTGGTCAAATTGCTGGTGAAAACCAGCCAGATCTATTACAAGCTTTCTCATGGCTTCTAGGTAACCCAAGTGAGCCTTTATTGATACTGGGAAGGGATAAAGCAGGGAAGGGATAAACAGTGCTGTAAGAATTGGCTAGACAAAAGTAATGACTCTCATTACAAAGTGAGTATTTTAAAGCAAAAGAGCCTGTTGCGAATATTGTTTTATAAAATAGTGGTTTTTTTTATTAACTTTTTAAAATTCAATTAGGTAACATATAGTGTACCATTAGTTTCAAATGTAGATTTCAGTTATTCATCCATAGCATATAATAGCTAATGCTCAGTACTTACTGTGATAGCTTCTTGAAAGCAGAATTTTAACCCACTGAGCCACCCAGGCGCCCTTGAAAGCAGAATTTTAGATCACATTTTCTGATTACTTCCATGTCGTACAACACTTTCCTGCTAGCAACCTTCAAAACATACTGTTTGTTAGAGGAATTTCTTTAATAATAAATAAATAGAAATTTATTTAAATTTATAAATATATAAAATAAATAGGAATTTATTTAAATTTATTTAAATATTGCACACTGTTTCATTGTTCATAAATAAGGTGATGATATTATAGCCATTAGTTGGTAGCACTGATATATCACTTTCTTTTTACTTCTCAGTGCATTCTCTTTACACAAAATAGATATATATTTTAAAAGAATCTGAATCTGTGGCAAACTTGTAAAAAACCCTATACAGTAAAGTTTATCATTTTAAGTAATCTCAATTATCTTCCTCAATTGTGATAGTATATCCTTCTATCTAGGCCAGATATTGTATGAGGGATTTGAAAAGACATACTTTTCTAAATTTCACTTTTCTCATCTGCAAAATGCTTATCATATCCTACAATAAAATACACTTACAATTTTTTGATGAAAATTTATTTATTTATTTTAAGATTTTATTTCTTTATCAGAGAGAGTGGGCGAGAGAGCAAGCACAGGCAGACAGAATGGCAGGCAGAGGCAGAGGGAGAAGCAGGCTCCCGGCCGAGCAAGGAGCCCGATGTGGGACTCGATCCCAGGACGCTGGGATCATGACCTGAGCCAAAGGCAGCTGCTTAACCAACTGAGCCACCCAGGCGTCCCTTTTGATGAAAATTTAATCTGTATAAACAATATATTTGCTGTAATGCGTGGTTCATGGAAAACATCTTATTTAATTATAAGCAACAACAGTATTAGAAATTAAGTAAATGTGTCTATAATATTTAAAGTTTTAACACATAATTCCACTGCTTTGCCTTATTTTCTCAAATCCCTTTACCACTTTCACTGACAGAGTTAAATGTACTTTTTCTACTAGTAGCCAGCTCTTTGTCTTTTGTCAGAAAGATGCCCTTGTGAATTATTTATAATAGAGATATTAGCAATAATAATAATAATAATAAATAGCAATGAAAATGTTAAAAAAAAGTTTTCTTAACTAATTAGGGTTCTTAGACATCAATTAGAGGAACCACCTCGGGCAAGCAAATTAATCTGCAAGACATTCCCAGAATTAACAAGTCAGTCAGATACAGGGTTGTCCGTAGACTGAAAGGTGAAGCAAAAGGACTAGGTTTGGAAAATAGGTAAGGACAGTGAAAAAAGTGATCAAATTTTGGGGCAAAATAAATTCTTAGGTGTCCTTTCAATGGAGTCCTGTTCATTATGTAGCAGAAACTCTAGAGATTATCTCAATCCATTGGAGTCACCCCGTTTATTAGCTTGCTATTGACAAAGTTATTTACAAACTGTAGAGCAAGAGGTTATAATGGAGAAAACTGATGGTAATGCACAGGATTCTTGTTAACAATAATGCAAGTTAGTGATTTTTCATTAGAAAACATAAATTCTATAACCCAAATTATGGGCCCAGAGCACTTCTGCTGCACAACTCTGCTTATATCCCAAATAACCATGTGAACTAGTTTTAATATCTGCTTCTCTTATTAATTTTTGAATAAAAATTCTTGACACAAGTATTTTATAATTGTGTGATAACCATGCATTTAGTTTCTTGGAGAACAAAACACACTTTAGCATAACTAGGTTCGTTCACAGAACCAGCCTTGATAACACACTTCTATATGTTAGAAATGATGTAATAAATGTAGAATATTGGGCACTTGTTTGGTATTCTTTGCCATGTTTTGCACTATCTAAAAAGAGATCAGTGAACTTGGACTGGAGTTAGTAGACATGGAAGAAAATAAAATATTACAGAGAAGAATACTCTGTGGTCCACAACCTAAACGGGCTGGGATTCCCATCATTTGGATCCCTGTAGCTTTACAAAAGTCAATTAAATTTTTGTATCTCCGATTAAAGTTGATTCCCCAGTACTTTTTCAAACATATCTTGTAAAGTATTGTTTTCCAGGAAAAAAAGGGATTTTGCACATGTATCTGCCTTTGTCTCTGGTCATGATCTCAGTCAGGATCCTGGGATCGAGCCCCATTTCGGGCTTCCTGCTCATTAGGGAGTATATTTCTCAGTCTCTCTCTGCAGCTACATCCCCCTGCCCCACTCATGCTCTCTCTCTCTCTCAAATAAATAAATACAATCTTTAATTTTTTAATTAAAAATAAGATAAATAAAATAAAATAAAAAGTCTGGTCTTACTGCCCCATTTAGCTCCTTTTGTTTTTTTGAGTTGTATTTAAAGCAGCATGAGAGAACATGAGGCTCTCAAACTTAAAAAAAAAAAGGAAAAAATTGAGTTTTGTTAGGATTTAAGATCTTGTCTGCTAGACAAAAACGTTGGCTTTGTTAACATGTGAAAATCAACAAAAGAGAATAAGATCGAATTCTAATAATTTTTGTAGAAATTAAAAATTTCCTCCAACCCAATTACATACAGACCCATTAAGTAAATTCATTCCAATGTCCCAAACCAACCTTTTCTAATAGTAATGCATCTGTGTAAACAGGGT
>NW_028133541.1:0-21000 GCF_964662115.1 Mustela nivalis
ACACACTATGAGAAAATTACCATTTTTTAAATGGTAAATATCTTACCAAATGGAATAGGTTTTATATTCTAAGTAGTATATTGAACAGTAAAACATTGGGGCGCCTGGGTGGCTCAGTGGTTTGGGCTGCTGCCTTTGGCTCGGGTCATGATCTCAGGGTCCTGGGATCGAGCCCTGCATCGGGCTCCCTGCTCCGCAGGAAGCCTGCTTCCCTCTCTTACTCTCTCTGCCTGCCTCTCTGCCTACTTGTGATCTCCATCTTTCAAATAAATAAATAAAATCTTTAAAAAAAAGAAAATAAAATTAAAACATTAAAACATAAAATTTTAATTTAAAAAATTATGTAATTTTTAAAAAAGGTTACAAATAGCAGAACCATTTTTCTTATAACTGGAAAATACATTGTATATATATCTATCAAAAATAACTTGTCATGGGGGCGCCTGGGTGGCCCAGTGGGTTAAAGCCTCTGCCTTCGGCTCAGGTCATGATCCCAGGATCCTTGGATTGAGTCCCACATTAAGCTCTCAGCTCAGCAGGGTTCCTGCTTCTTCCTCTCTCTCTGCCTGACTCTGCCTACTTGTGATCTCTGTCACATAAATAAATAAAATCTTTTATAAAAAAAATTAAAAAAAAATAACTTGTCATGTCTGGAATCAGGAGCATATGGAAAAAAATAATATCTGAGGACAATACTTCTGCCGTTTTGTGCCTTGTTAATATTTTTAAACATTCAGGCAACTTTTAGCTTTATTGAACTACCTGCTAAGATACCAGCAGTGCCTTTTGGAGCCCTATGACTATAAAAATTAATTGCAAATATTCAAAATGTTTACTATGGTGTCACTATTTAGGGTCACCACCAAGTATGTTTCAGAAGTAAGCATAACTGTTACTCTTCCGTAAGGCAAAAGGCATATTTTCAGGAGTTCCATCTGCTGTACCAGGAGGTGAATCAAGTAATGATTTTGTCTATAAAATAATTCACTTTTCAATCTAACATTCCTTATTCCACATTATAATAATAAAAACTAGGAGGAGACTAAAACAAACAAACAACTACAACTACAACAACCAGCTTTTCCTTCAGTGGAAAAGTAAATAGAACCTTATGAGTAGCCTGAAATTTATTTTTAAATATTTTTAAGATAAACGTTTTTGTTAGAAAACCATATATTTTATATTACTAAGAAATAACAGGCAAAGTTTTATTAACTTCTAAAAAGTCTAGTTACTTCTATTTATCTATTAACTCATCTCTTTTTGAAGTAGAACATGATCACACCTATTGTATCTACCCAAGTTTGTATGCTTTGGTTATTTTATGTTTGCTATTTCCTTGCTTAATTTTTACAATATTTGATACATAATAGTATCTTTAAGTCCATCTATGGTTTCACAGAATTTGTTTGAACTTCATAAAAATGTACCATACTTTTTGCACTGCCCTTGTTTTACTTCTCTATTAACTTTCCAAGATTTATTCACTTTAGAGTGTGTAGCTATCATTTATTTTTATTCCTCCATAATGCTATGTTTACAAATTTGTATTTATCTATACTTTTAAAATTATCTTAATTATAAACCATTTCTCATCTCACGTAACACTCATGTTACTTCTACACTTATCAGATATTATGTAACTGAAAACCACAACTCAGCAACAATATAGCACCATTTTTCAAAATTAAATGGCTTACCAGAATTCTTTAATTCTATCCTTTATTTGTATTAGATGACCCTTTATTCTGGTATTTGGCATTTTTCATATGGAGGAAAGCTTATAAGTTGATATTCCATAAATAGAAGGATTTATTAAGATTGATTAATTATTTTCATTTAGAATGCATAGAATATGGTTGATTTACTATTTCTTTCTTACTCTCTGCCTGGAACATAGTGCTATCTATGTAATAGCCACTAAAATATTAAGTTAATCACCTAGACTTTAAACTGCATATTAATAGGAATAACATACAGAACTCTTCTCAGATTGGGACACCTGGGTGGCTCAGTCAGTTAAACGCCTGAGCCTTTAGCTCTTTGGGTCCTGGGACTCAGTTCTGCAACAGAATCCCTGCTTAGCCGGGAGTTTGCTTCTCCCTCACCCTGCTGCTCCCCCTGCTTGTGCTCTCTCTCACTCACAAATAAATAAAATTAAAAAAACAAATTCTTCTCAGATAGCTAATATAGAATATCTTCTTTGTATTCAGCAAAGGGAAAGTGCCATATAATAATGAAATTCAGACTACATCAAATTCATTTTTTAACCAGTAAGAAAGTACTGGAAACAAGCCAAAAATGTCTTTAATGAATCAAAGAAATAGATTGATTTTCAATATCTTAATGTTTCTAAAATAAATTGCAAGATTTTTATACTAGATATCAGTGTAAATATTCATTATACAAGGATATTCTAAAAATAAATGTGAGAAAACTACTTGTCATATATGATGACAAAAACGAGTTTGACAAAAGTCAGTTTGGGTAAAACTTACAAGACCTACCACCTGAAACTCTTGTTCTATAATTTAATTATTTTAATTTACAAAAACACAAAAATAATATATCAGAGTAAGTCTATTGATAGCTTTGAAGTTATGCTCTGGTTGTGCACTGTTTACTATTGAAAGGGGAATCAAATATGTGATGCTTATGGTGTGACTATATTAAAATTCAACAAGTTCAGAAGCATGCGAGGAATAGAATAAAGACAAAAGATGACCCTTACTTATCCTAAAGATAGACAATGGTATATATGTGCTAGTTGGGGAGAGAATCCAGTCAGTAGATGGAGGATGTGGTAGTGGAAAAAAAAAAAAGACACAACGTTCTGGTTGAACGTTTAGCACTATATTTAACAAAGTGAAATTGTGAGTTAATAGCCTTGAATAAAATCCAAAAAATATTTTCAATTCATTGAAGATTATTTAGGAAAAACTTGAAAATACAACTTGATAAGTATTCCAATAAAAGATTCATAAGCAATACAAGTTTCAGAATTTTTAGTATATTTTCCCTAAAAAGCCATTTGATTTAAATTAAAAAGAATTCTATTTACCTGCCACTTAAATAAGAGGAAATTATTTGGTTTTGTAATAAGTCAATAAAATAAATTAACATATCTTTAGAAAATAGATATGCACACTAATTTAAAAATAATAGTGCTTAAGCTGTTCAGCAAACATTTGTAAAATTCCTTGCCATCAGCTAGCTCTGGAGTTCTGCTAGGTGAGTAAGGCCATGTATGTTACTGCTCAGAGTACTGACGCAAAGCAATTGTCCCCTTCACATCCATTTTTTGCTGTTGATAGGTCATGCTATGTTGTTTAGAGATACATAGATGGCCCTACATGAAGGCCTTTTTTTGTGTGTATACGGGTGACTGTGATTTAACTTTCAAATAAGATGGCTCCTGATTTACAATGATTCAACTTACAATATATTTGGCAATGATGTGAAAGTGAAAGTGATTCAGTAGAAACTGTACTTTGAATTTTGAATTTGGGTCTTTATAAAAAGGGCCAGTGACATGTGGTATGGTGCCGTCTTGTGATGCTGGGCAGGGGCAGTGAGCCACAGCTCCCAGTCAGCTAGAAGATTACAGGGGTGAACACCTGATATTCTTACAACCATTCTATATATAACCATTCATCTTTTTTTTAGTGTAATATTTAATAAATTGCATGTGATATTTGATACTTTGTTATAAAATAGGCTTTGCTTAAGATGATTTTGCCCAAATGCAGGCAAATGTAAGTGTTCTGAGTATGTTTAAATAAGCTTAAGGTAAGCTATGATATTTGATAGTTTAGGGGTATTAAATGAATTTTTAGTTTTTTATGTGTTTCTCTGTACATAGCCCCCTTGTAAGCTGAGGAACATCTCTATATGTATATGTAACCTTGGTATGGCTTACATATTATTGGCATGAAACATCTAGAACAGTACGTGTGCCATATAATTGTCTACAACATCCAACAAGTTTCTTAAAAACTTGTGCCAAAGGGGTTATGTCTTTAAGGATTCTTATTTCAGAAGGGTTCTCTCAAACGTAAGATTTTTCAGAAGTTAAGTGAAAATCTGACCAAACTAAACATTTTTCCATTTTCCCTAGTGAGCAAAGATAGCTAAAATCTATCTGCCATTTTCAACACTGTACTCAACGATTGTAATTCTAATTTAAGAACAGATGATTTATATCAAAACCACATGTTGGCCTAATCTTATACAATATTCATAAATCTCACTCAGAGCCTTGGACATTTTTTTTTAAAGATTTTATTTATTTATTTGATAGAGAGAGATCAGAAGTAGATGGAGAGGCAGGCAGAGAGAGAGAGAGAGGGAAGCAGGCTCCCTGCCGACAGAGAGCTCGATGTGGGACTCGATCCCAGGACCCTGAGATCATGACCTGAGCCGAAGGCAGCGGCTTAACCCACTGAGCCACCCTGGTGCCCCGCCTTGGACATTTTTATTTGTTGAGTCTATACGGTACTACGGACATTCATCTTTTTTGACCTCATAGCTTCATGTATGTCTATACTTTTGAAAATACATGCATCATAGTTCCATTGTTAAATGTCTGGGTTATAAAATGTGCTATGCTATCAAAATGGTAATAAGAACATACAAATGACCTGATGTAATGAACTGGACCAGATTGCCAGATATCACATTTCATACCAGAAAGATTCAGTGGTAAGTTTTAAAATGGCCAGCTATACTTCGACTGAATTATAACTCATTTAACTTCTTTCTTTGTGTACAGTATTATACATTAGTCAGTATTATAGTAAATAAGTACTTTGGACAGATGTAAATATGCTGTAATAAAAAATGTTTTTCTTCTTTCTTTTAGTCCTTTTTACTTGTAAGACTAGCCACAAATACCATGCCTCCCCCCAAATAATTTGCAATCCAAATTTATCTCTAAATGAATTTATTGCACAGAAAAAAAATATATATATATATATACACTTACAGTATATATACTCTTTACCCAACTATGCATGGGGAAGTAGTGTGTACATAGCCAAGTCACTTACTTCAAAACAAGTTATAGCAGGTCTAGAAGCAGGTCATATAGAGCAAGCAACACCTGACCAAGCATTTTCTGAACAATACAGAGAAGTGGTTCTTGTCTAGAACTGTGAGGTATTAAAAAGACAAAAGTTTGGGCCACTGTGTGTCCATCAGTTCAGTGGTGGGCTTTACTCATCTCATGATCCAAGGGTCTGGTCTCAGAGTATGCTAAGAGGCAAGTCTGATCCCCCCTCTCCAGTGCCACTACCTGACGGTAATCTCTCTGTTTCTCTGTCAAATACGTGCATGTGTATCATTTGATAAAAAACAAATACAAAAACAAAAACATTTTACAAGGATTGACTGAGGCCAGAGGATGGTTTATTTAATTTAGAACTAGGTCCCCATGGAATGCAGCCAGGTATAGAGTACTTCCCACCATGCTAAAATGCTAGACCTTAGGTCTGAGCTCCCTTGTTCATTCTTCTATTTTTTGTCTTCCTGGATCTCCCCTCCAACCTGTAGCATACGGTGGCACTGTAGCATACAGTGGGACTGTCTGTCCCAATGTAATGGCCTTTTGTTGTCACATTGTTCATCCTCTCGGGGCTCCATGAGAACATGCCCATCTTCCTTAAGAGGCACTGTTTGCTTATCATCTGAAGCCATTTGGGGATAGTAATGAGAGGTTTAATGCAGTCTTCTGCTGCCATTTCTCCATTCAGTTTCCCAGAGGTAGCTGCAAAACCTGGTGGAAATGCTCAAGATTCTTCAACATTTGAATCCTCTTCAATACGTCCTTTTGGAGATACACGTTTTCATCTTGAAATGGGAAATATTGTCTTTCTTTTGGCTTCACTTGTGCTATAGGTCTCTTCCATGCTATGTGTATCTTTAGTGGAAAAAAATCTCCTATGGGCAACAGAAGGACAAGCCTGTTTAGTTTTTGCTGTTTTCTTGTGGACCTTTTTTGCCTTTTTTTTTAACTTTTAAATATTCATCTTTCCAAAAATCTGTTTATAGGGAAATGAGAATTTAGTCCTGAATACTTTAACTAATTATTGATAGGTAAGTAGTTAATGTTCTCATTTTCATTTTTGTCCAACTTGGATTCACTGTCCTTTTCCCCTTTATGGTATTTTCTTTGGAGTTTGATTACTTTAGAGCAATTCCTCACTTCCACCCCATATTTTGTGTGTCTTATTGGTGTGTGTTTGTGTGTGTGTGTGTGGGGGGTGGGTGGGTGTTGTCTGTTTGTGTTTCACATAACACTAAAAACAAAATTTCAGGAGATAGGAAGTCGGTCTTTTAAGGATAGCAATTCAATTTGATATGCCTTGAAAGCTCACATTCGATCACTACCAGCCACAGTTCCTGCAAAGGATTTCCCAGGTAGTCTTCTTCTATAAACACATATTCTCACTAATCTGCCTTCAAACAAACACCAAATTGTGGGTGCCTGGTTAGAGTCATGTTTTTTGTCCCCTTTTCACTTGATTTTTACCATGTTCCTTGACTACCATTAGAGAATAAAATTGTATATTATTTGTCTTTCTGAGACTGATAGATGTGATGTAGTCCAATGCTCTCCACAACACTGCCATATGGGCAAGTGGCAAGAATTCATTCTTGCTTATGGTTGGGTAAGAGTCTGAAGTGCTTTTGGAGGACAGTGAGATGGTAATAGGATCTGAGAACTCCAGGCTTGTCTTCATCCAGGAACACAACTGGAGTATTACCACATTAAGTGCAATATGGCAGAAATAAACCTGAAGCGTACAAAGCAAACTCCACAGCAAAAGAGAAAAGAATTCAAAGAAACTTTGGCAGAAGCCTGGAAACATGGTTTTGGGAGACATGGGGAGTGCTTCAGAGGGCAGTGAGACAATGCAAAGGGCAAAGGCACAGGAGCGAGGAACACACTGGGAACTCACATAACCATGTTTCCCAATGCCAGTGGCTGCGACCAGCAGAGGGTCTGAATGTCACGAGTTCTTGCCAACAAAGTGTCTTGAGTCCAGAGTTTTCAGATCAGCACTCTTGGAAGACATCGACTTGAGAGAACACTGTGTTTCTCCTGGAGATGACACCAACAAGCAAACAGATTCAGACAGCATGGAAACCATAATCAGAGACAATCCCAGGAGACACAGTAAGATGTTTGGTTCTGGTAATGCATCCGTGAGAGCCAGTGTTCGTGGAGATGACTCGATGGGGACAGAAGAAATTTTGGGCTCTTGCCCTAGTAACATAAAGACTGAGCTACTGGCCAAAGACAGGTCAGTGAGGTCATTAGCGGCCTAATCTGCAAACACAAAATCCCAACCATGGAACACTTAGGGAACTCCCTTCTGCAGTCCCAGTTGCTTAGACCCAGGAGAACAGACTCTACCGTGGGGGACTAGGAAAAAGTGCTACCTATATGCTCTCCCCTGACCACAGCATTCAACAGGCGTTTATTCCATTGAGTTGGCTGAACATCTCCATTCACAAGCACACCAGAGCACACTAAGCTAAGCCTCATCATATTCAGCCCAGACCCCAAACACTCCAAATGGCCGGCAAGAAGAGCCTCTGCAGATGACTGGCTCCAAGGACCAGGGACAGCCACAACACACAGCATGGGGCATGCATGCCACACATATGGGAGACTCCCTCAAGGGGCAGCCCCTGGGTATGCCATGATCTCATTATCCTAAAAAAATTACACCCAGGATAGAAAACAAAATAGGCTTTTCAACTAATGAAAAGAAGACAGAGACCTAGATCCAATGCAAAGATAGAAGAATCATTTGATGTCGAGGAAAAAGAACAAGAAATGATCATGTGCAGAAAATTGAAGTTAAACTTTGACATGTAACACGCCCATTGGAAGATTGAAATCAGCAGCCAGGAGACTCATTGTACATCAGAAAAACACAGAAGACATCAAGGAGTCTCGAACCACAGAGCTAAACGTGATTAAAAAAATTAAAGAGTCACTGGTGAAATGATTTGTAGCAGACTGGGTGCAAAGTCCAGGAAGCTGGCAGAAGCAGAGCATACAAATAGTGACCTGGAAGAAAAAACTGGAAAATATGGAAGCAAATCTGAAGAGACAAGAAAGGATGGTGGAACATGACAATGAGCTTAAGGAGGTCATCTTACTCCAAGAAAGAGGTGCCTATTGAAGGAGAATAGGAGTGAGAGATAAAAAGAGGGCTCAACTTGTCTTTGAGAAATCTGTGCTGAAAATGTCCCTCATCTGGTAGCAGAAACAGAGATCCAAATTCAGATGCACAGAGGATTCCCATCACCCTCCACAGAAGAAGAGCACCACAAGACATAGTGTCATTCCCCCTGCAAAAGATAGCAATGGAGGAATTCTCTTTACCCAAATATGCGTGGGAGAATAGTTTGTCCATAGCTAAGGCACTGACTTCAAGAGGACAAGCTAGATCATCTCTTGAAGCAGGTCAGATAGCTCAAGCAACACCTGGCCAAGCCAAAATCCGAATCGCCTCAATTTCTAAACAATGACAAAGCAGCGGTACTTGTCTAGAACTAGGAGGTATAAAGAAGCAAAGATTGGGTGCTGGGGTGTTTCCATCAGTTCAGAGGCAGGCTTAAGCTCAAGTCATGATCAAGGGCCATGGTATCGACTCTGGTCTCAGGTTCCCATATCAGGGGCAAGTCAGCTTCTCCCTCTCCAGTTCCACCCCCTCATTGTGATCTCTCTGTCTCTCTGTCAAATACGTGCATGTGCATCATTTGACAAAAAAATGAAAACAAAAACAAAACAAAATCCAGTGTTCAAGGATTGATTTGGGCCAGAGGACGTTTTATTTAATTTGGACTCAGTTCCTACGGAATGCAGCCAGGTACAGAGCAACTCCTCCCATTCTAAAATGCCAGACCTTTGCTAGGAGCTCCCTTGTTCATTCTCCTGCTCTTTGTCTTCCTGGATCTCCTCACCAACCTGTAGAATCCATCGTCTGTCCCCCGGTAGTTGCCTCTTGTTGACACATTATTCATCCTCTCCTGGCTCCATGAGAACATGCCCATTATAGGCAAGAAGCACTATTTGATTATCGCATGAAACCACTTGGGGGATGGTCATGAGAGTTTTAGGGCAGGCTTGTGCTGCCACATCTCCATTCAGTTCCCCAGAGGGTAGCTGCACCAGCCTGTGGAAATGCTCAAGGTTCTTCAACATTCAAATCCTCTCAAATGCGGCCTTTTGGATATAAAAGTAGTCATAATGATATGGGCATGAATGTCTTTCAGATAGCATCACTTGGGCTATGGGTCTCTCCCAACATGCCCCGTGCTTGCTCCTGTGGACATAAAGTACATGAGTCCTTCCTGGACCTAAGGGTCTAGGGTATAGAGTATGCCTTTGGTGCTTGGTCAGTTTTGAAGATTGGGAGGCTGTTTTGGCACAATTTCCATAGAAATTGTGGGTGTTTCCTTTAAGCTTTCCATGGGTGGCCCTTTTCCTGGTCAGAAGCGCCCTGATTGGGTGGAATTACTTCACTAAGGCTTTGTTTGAGACCTGATTGCTTCTTGACCTTTGGTGGCTAAGATAGAATGGTGGATTCTTGTCTTTATCCGGTGTCCATAGGGCTGGTGCTGACAGTCACCCCCCAAAGACTACCAATTCGGACATGGAGAAGGTGACACCAACTCGCTTCACAAACAGCCTTGGTGAGAGACTCAGGTGCCTTCAGCGGTTTGGGAGGCTTGGGATCCTCTTGGCCCTCCCATGACTAATCCAGCCAAGTATACTGCTCAGACGTGGATTGATGATAAGTGCTTGCTATGACCTTTGTGACATCACAGAAAGTGGCTTCACTGGAGCGCAGTCCCTCTCTGATGACCTTTGAGTCCTATGGCTTTAGGTAGGAAGTCCTAGGAAAGAGAAAGAGAGCCCTCTGAGCCTGATCAAGAACTCAGGTAGTCTTGGGTTTTAATGTCCCACTTCCCCTTTCTAGACAAAGAGAAAAGGAAATAACATTCAGTATACTATTCTTTAGGGCCAGAATTTCTCAAGAGATGGTTAGATTTAATTATTTCCACTGCAATTTCTTGAGATCTCAATAAACAGTGAGGCATTTTGTGTATCAACAGCTCTCCGTGGGGTTTGTCATCCTGTGGGTGAGAGTCCTTTCTCAGCATCTTTTCCCTATGGGTCCGTGATAACTAAGGGATGGAAAGTACATTTCCAAGGAAAAGTGTTAGGGCATAGATGTATTTTGCTTTCTGTTTCCTCATCTCCTAGTGTTCTCAAACACTAGTCATAAGGGATTAGGGCTATATCTACATGTCTTTACCTTAAACACATTTGCAAAGGCTTCAAGAAGAGTGATATTCTGCATCAGAGCTAACTCTTATTTTAGAGCCTTGGAGAGCACTTTTTGTCATCGTTAGTTAGCTCTACTTGCTGTGGTAAAGGGAATAGCCATGTTGACAAAGTCCCTTTAATCATCGGAAAAGGAACGGCCCGTATTGATGACCTGCAATTCCCACTCCAGCAGAGCTGTGGATTTAACCACAATGTCCTTGCAAAGATTCTTGGATAAAGAAAGTGTGATCCATATTGTCAACAGATTATTTTTCAGCCATCAGGGAGGATGAAAACCTGGTACTTGCCTTTACATGAAGGACACAGAACTGGGTCATGTGAAATGAACAAGGGAAGCAAAAATAAAAAAAAAAAAAGGAAAATATCATATCATATGGCTTCCCTCGTATGTCCCCAGGAGGAATACCATGGCCCTTAATAAAGAAAGGAAAACTGATGTGGAAGAAGTCAGAGAAGTAGACAAACCAGGGGTGACCCAGGTTCTGAGAACCAAGCTATGGGTTACAGAAAAGATAGTCATTTAGGGAATGAGGGAACTGGTTAATGGTTGTTCAGGAGTATGGCATATATTAGAAGGAGCACTAGGTCATATATGGAACTGAAACATCCGTTAATACTCAGTCAAAAACGAATGACAGTAGATAGGCTGGTTTCAACAGAACAAAAAATATTAAAAGAAAAACAATCTGGCCTTTGCAAAACCAGATGAGGAGAGACGGAGAAAAGGAAAGAATTATAATTTTATTATCTTTACTTATTGAAATGGCATATAATTTATTTCCTATAGTGTCTTTAACTGAATTGGGTCTTTATACTTGTAAACTAGAGTCTCCCTGCCTCCATTTCTGGAATCAATAGAAGAAACAACCTTCCCTTCATAAAATGTCTAGAAGAGTTGCTCAGGAAAATGATTTGGACCTGGCCTTCTGTGTGTGGCAGAGGTTTGATTACTGCTTCAAATGCTTTAGTTACTAGTAGAGAGCTCAGATTTTGTAGCTTTACTGACCTAAACTTTGGAGTTGATATGTGTCTTGGAATAAATGCTTTTCTCTCAGTCTTGGATTTGCTGGCATAATTGTGTAGAGGGGTATTTCAGGTTTTTTTTTTTTTCCTATCAGCTGTCATGTGGATTTATACTTTCAGCTGTGTGCTTATCTCCCTGTTTTATTCAGGTAATGGCTTCCCTAGTTTATTAAAGTTTTCAAAAGTGACGTTTGAGTTCTTTTGATTTTTTCCTTTTGGTTTGTTTGTGTTTCCTTTATTTCTATAGTCAAAAGTAGTATTTCATTTTTTTCTGTTAACTTTGGAGTTTGGTTCTTCTACTTCTTATTATTCCTTATGGCATCCAGTTAGGTCGCTATTTTTCTGTGTTTTTAATTTTTGGAAATACACGCATTTAACCTATATTGTTTCCCCATAAAATGTTTTTACATCATCCCAAAAACATTTTATGGGGAAACAATATAGGTTAATATTTTTGGCTTTCCTTATTTCATGGCACTGTCTGATCTTCCTTTGGATGTTCTTTCTTTGATTCATTGCTAGTTTAGTAGTGTGTTGTGTTTTCCACCTACTCGTGTCTGGGTTTGTTTCACATTCATAAGTGATTTCTTTCCGTTTTCATACCTTCATAGTCATAAGTATACAAGATACTTATTCTTCCATTCTTTCACTTAATATACTTCCATTAATTATGACTTGATTTGGACTCCAGCACACTATCTGTGATTCACAAAGTTAGATCTGCCCTTTGGAAGAACTTCTCTTATGGTCCTTAGAGACAAAATTTTATGCATGTGGTCAGGTGGTCTATAGACTCCATGATGATGTCTGTTACTCCCTACCACCTTTGCATCTGGATGATCTGTAGTGTGTTGAAAGAGGATATCGTAGTTCCCAACAATTTTGGATTGAGGACCCCGTCTCCCTTCCTTTCTGTTAATATGGTTCCAACATTTAGATACATCCATATTGGTGGTGTATATATTGGCAATTGTTTCAAGTTTCTGATGTCTTGATGCTCCATCAAGACAAAACACCTTCCGGTAATCTTTTGTCTCTCAATGTCATAAAATCTCTCTATCTGCCATAGGCACAATCTCTTTGGCTTCCTTCTCTTTGTCATTTGCATAACCTATATCTTCCCGATTCCTTCACTTTCAAGATATCTGTAACTTCATATTCTTTGGAAATCTCCTATGGGTAACAGAAGGTCGAGCTCGTTTACTTTTTGTTGTTTTCTTGTGGACAGTTTGGCCTTTTTTTTTCTTTTTTTAAAATTTTCATCCAGTTTAACAATCTGTTTGTAGTGATGGGAGAATTTTGTTCTGAATAGTTGAACTAATTATTGATAGGTAGGGAGTAAACATTCTCATTTTGGTTGATTTCTGACTTGGATTCTCTGTGCCTTTCCCCTGTATATCATTTTATTTGGTGTTTGCTTCCTTTATTGGGATTCCTCTCTTTGTCCCCATCATTTGTGTATCTTATCTGTGTGTGAGTGTGTGTGTGTATTTGTCTGTGTGTGTTTCACATAACATTTATAATTAAATTTCAAGAGGTAGTAAGTTGGTCTTCTTTGGATAACAATCCAATTTGACATGCCTTGAAAATTCAGAATCCATCACTTTCAGCCACATTTCCTACAAAGTATGTCCTAGGTAGTCCTCTTTTATAAACACATATTCTAAGAAACCTACCTTCAAACAAACACCATATTTTGTGTGCCTGTTTAGAGTTGTCTTGTTAGTACATTTTTCCTATGCTTTTCCACATATTTCTTGACTAATAGAGAGGAAAATCGTATGTTATTTGTCATTCTGAGACTGATAGGTGTGACATAGCCCAATGCTCTCCATAACACTGCCACATGGGGCAAGTGGCAAGAATTCATTCTTTCTAATGCCTCAGTAAGAATCTGAGGTACCTTTGGAGGACAGTGAGATGGTAGCAGTGTCTGAGAACTCCACGCTTTCTTCAGTCATGAACACAACTGTAGGATTACCACATCAACTACAACTTGGTGGAAACTGAACTGAAGCCTACAAACTAAACTCCATGGCAAAAGAGAAAATAAGTTGCAGAAACTAGGGGAGACGATTGGAGACATGGCTTAAGAAGACATGGGCAGTTGGTGCTTCAGAGGGCAGTGAGCCAATGCAAAGGACAAAGGTACAGGAGAGTGGAGCATACTGGGAACTCACAAGGAGCATATTTCCGAATGTCATTGGTTGTGACCAGCAGAGGGTCTTCACTGCATGCATCTTGCCAACAAAGGGTCTTGAATCCTGGAGATTTCATATCAGCAGGCTTGGCAGATATCGACTCAAGAGAACACTGGTTTTCTCCTGGAGAGGACACCAACAAGGAACCATATGCAGACAGACTGGAAACCATAATCAGAGACAATACCAGGAGAAATAGTGGGAAAATGGACGGTGAGGATATTAGCTGCCTAACCTGTAAACACGAAATCCCAAGCACCGGAACTCTTTGGGATGCTTTCCTCAGTCCAAGTTGCTTAGTCCCAGGAAAGCAGACTCTCCTGTAGTGGACTGGAAGAAAGCCCTGCCCTCATGCTCTCTTTTGGCCATTACACTCTGCAAGCCTTCATTCTGTTGAGTTGGTTGAATGTCTCCTTTCACGGGCACACCAGAGCCCAGCAAGCTAAACCTCAGCATATTCAGCCCAGACACCAAACACATCAAATGTCAGGAAACTAGAGCCCCTGAAGATAACTGGCCTCTAATACAGGGGGAAAGCAACAACACAACATCAAAGGGCATGCGTGCCACACACACACACACACCTTAGACTCTCTCAATGGCCAGCCCTTGGGCACTCCACCACCTCTTCTTCCTAAATAAATTACTCTTAGGCTAGAAAACAGAATTGGATTTTGAGTACAGAGAAGAAGACAGAGATTTAGATTCTATTCAAAGATGGAAGTATCAATTGATGCCAATGAAAAGGAACAAAAAAAATGATCATGGCCATGCAATACGAGTGAAACCTCTACAAGTGTCACGCCCAATGGAGAATCGAACTCTATATCCAGGATACTCCCTGTACATAAAAAAAAAAAAAAAGACAGAAGACATCAGGAAGTCTTTAACCACAGAGATAAAACTGATTAAAAAAAGATAAAATAAAGAGTTCATGATGAAAAGATGGGTAGCGGATTGGATGTAAAGTCAAAAAAGCTGACAGAATGTGAGGATAAAATTATTGACTTGAAAGAATAAGACTGGAAAATAAGAAAGCAAATCCAAAGAGAGAAGGAAGAATGATTAAACATGACAATGAGCTTAGGGAAATCATCGATTCCAAGGAATGGAAAGATGTGCCTATTTTATGAGAACTAGGAGCAAGAGAAAAGAAGACGGCTGAACATTTTTTTTTTTTTGATAAATCACTCAGAAAATGTCCCTCTTCTGGGAGCAGAAGCAGTGATCCAGATTCAGGGGCAAAGAAGACTCCCAACCACTGAAGCAGAGCAACACAAGACATAGTATCATTCCCCAAGCAAAATCTACAATGGAGGAATTTTATGTACCCAAATATGCGTGGGAGAGTAGTTTGTCCATAGTCAATCACTGACTTCAAGGGAACAAGCTACATCAGCTTCAAAGCAGGTCAGAAAACTCAAGCAACACCAGCCCAAGCCAATTCCCCTGAATTGCTGAAAAAGACAGAGCAGTGGTTCTTGCCTAGAACTAGGAGGTATTCAGAAGAGAAAGACTGGGTCCAGAGTGTGTCCATCAGTTCTGAGATGGCCTTCTCTCATCTCATGATCCCAGGGCCATGGCATCGACTCTGGTCTCAGGTTCCCTTCTCAGGGGCAAGTCAGGTTCTCTCTCTCAAGCTCCACCACCTCATTGTGATCTCTCTGTTTCTCTGTCAAATATGTGCATGTGCATCATTTGAAAAAAAAACAAAAACAAAACCAGGGTACAAGGATTCAAAACAGTCCTCTGAGCCTAATCAAAAACTCAGGTTGTCTTTGTGTTAATGTCCCACTTTCCCTTTCTAGAGAAAGAGTAAAGATAATGACCTTTGGTATACCATCCTTAAGGCCAATATTTCTCCAGGAATGGCCAGGTGTTACAATTTCCACTTCAATTTCTAGAGATCTCAAGAAACAGTGAGGCATCTTGGCTATCAATAGCCTTCCGTGGGGTTTGTGATCCTGTGAGTGAGAGAGTCCTTTGTCAGTGTCTTTCCCCTATGAGTCAGTGAAGACTAAGAGACAGAAAGTCTGTTTTCAAGAAAATATGTTAGGGCATGGATGTATTGTGATGCCTGTCCTAATCTCCTAGTGTTCTGAAACACTAGTCATAAGGGATTAGGGTTCTGTCTACTCGGCTTTAATTTAAACACTTTTACAAAGGCTTCAAGTAGAGTGACATTCTGCATGAGAGCTAACTCTTAAGGAAGAGCCTTGGACAGCACACCTTGTCATCATTAGTTAACTCTATCTGCTGTGGCATTGGGTATACCCATGTTGACCAAATATCTTAATCTGAGAAAGTGGAATGGTCTATATCAATGGCATGCAATGCCCACTCGAGCAGAACTGTGGAATGAGCCACAATGCTCTCAATGACTAGTAGATAAAGAAGGTGTGGACCATGTTGACAACACAGTATTCTTTTGCCCTCAGGGACGATGAAACCCTGGTACTTGCATTGACATGAATGCCACATGACTGGGTGATGCAAAATGAAAAAAGCAAGCAGACAAATGGAAATATCATATGACTTCTCTTGCATGTGCCCTAGGAGGAATGCCATGGCCCTTAGAAAGGAAGGGAAACCAGAAGGGGAATAAGTCAGGGAAGGAGACAAACCAGCAGTGACTCAGGACTCTGAGAACCAAGCTGAGGGTTGCAGAAAAGAATGACATGCAAGGAATGAGGGAACTGGTGTTGAGGAGTTGTGGCATATATTAGCATGATCACTAGGTTATATATGGAATGAAAGCATTCATGAATATTCTGTCAAAAACGGATGATGGATGATAGGCTTGCTTCCTCAAATAACAAATAAATTAAAAGAAAAACAATATGTACCTTTCAAAACCAGATGAAGACAGACAGAGAAAAGGAAAGTAGTGTATTTTAATTATCTTTACATATCTATACATATTTGCCTTCAATTCAATCTGCTATCAATCTTTTCATCCCGGACTCTTTTTTATTTTTTTTATTTTATTTATATTATTTTTATCACTTTATATTTGTGTGGTTCAAGACTCCCTGATGACTTCTGCTTTTTCTGATGTACAGTGAGTATTCTGGCTGCTGCTATCAATCCTCCATCAGGCACGTTACATGCAAAGGTTTCCCTTGACTGCCTGGACATGGTCATTTCTTGTTCTTTTACCTCGTCATCAATTGATTTTTCCATCTTTGCATTAGATACAGGTCTCTGTCTTATTCTCAGTATTTGAAAAGCCCATTCTCTTTTTTAGCCTGAGCGTAATATTTTTAAAAGAAGAGATCATGGAGTGCCCAAGGGCTGGCCCTTTTGGGAGTCTCAGGTGGGTGTTTCATGCATACCATCTGCTGTTGTGTTGTTGCTGTCCCCTGTCTTTGAAGCCAGTCATATGCAGAGGCTCTCCTGCCTGATGTTCAGTGTTTGGAGTCTAGGCTGAATAGGGTGAGGATTAGCTTGGTGGGCTCTGGTGTGCCTGTGAAAATAAAAATTCAACCAACACAACAGAATGAAGCCTGCAGAATGTTGTGGTCATGAGAGAGCATGTGGGCAGGGCTTTTCTAGTCTTCTATGGGAGAGTCTGTTCCCCTGGGACTAAACAACTTGGACTGAGGAAGGCTGTCCCCCCAGTGTTCCACAGTTGGAACTTCTTGCTTGCAGGTTAGGCAGGAAATGTCCTCACCGTCCTGTCTTTGGCCAGTAACTCAGTCTTTATGCTCCTGGTGCGAGAACCCAAAATTTATTATGCCCCCATCGAGTCATCTCCACGAACCCTGCCTCTCATGGATGCACTGTCAGAACCCACCATTTTCCCACTATGTTTTCTGGCATTGTCTCTGATCATGGTTTCCTGGCTGTCTGCACCTGGTAGTTTGGTGGTCCAATAGAAACACAATGTGCTATTGAGTCGATGTCTGCCAAGCAGGCTGATCTGAAATCTCTGGGCAATAAGATTCTTTGTTGGCAAGAACTTGTGCCATTCAGACCCTCGGCTGGTCAAAGGCAATGGCTTTGGGATATATGCATCATGTGGGTTCCCAATGTGTACTCCTCTCTCCTGTGGCTTTACCTTTTCCATTGGCTCACTGCACTCTGAAGTACCAATGACAACATATCCCCTAAGCCATGTCTCAAATCTTCTCACATATTCTCTGGGATTACTTTATTCTTTTACTGTGGAGTTTGGTATGCTTTTTCAGGTCATTTTCCACCATATTTCATTATATGTGGTAATCTTCAGTTTGTGTTCATGGCTGAAGACAAGCCTGGAGTTCTCAGAAAATACTACCAAATCTGTCCTCCATAGGAACCACAGATTCTTACAGTTATAATCAAGAACGAATTCTTGCCACTAGCTTCATGTGGTAGAGTTTTGTTGAGCATTGGGCTATATCACATCTCTCAGTCTCAGAAATACAAATAACAATTTTAATCTCTCATCATAGTCAAGGAACATTTGAAAAAGCAGGGGAAAAAATTACAAACAATATGACTCTAACCAGGCACACAAAATTGTGTGTTTGCTTGAAGGCCGGTTAGTGAGAATATGTGTTTATAAAAGAGGCCTAAATGGAACATAACTTGTACGAAATTTGGCTGAAAGTGATGGAATGTGAGTTTTCAGGGCATATCAAATTGAATTGTTATGCATTAAAGACCGAGTTATTATCTCTTGAAATTTAATTTTAAGTGTTATATGAAACAAACACAGACAAAACACACCCCCCCCATAGATAAGACACACAAAAGATGGGGAGCAAGTGAGGAATCACAATAAAGGAAGCAAATCCCAAAGAAAATACCATAAAGGTGAAAGGCACAGAGAATACAAGTCAGAAATGAACCAAAATTAGAAAGTTAACTCCTTACCTATCAATAATTAGATCAAGTATTCAGGACTAAATTTTCCTATCCCTATAAAAAAAAATTGTTGGAAGGATGAAAATTTTTAAAATATGCAAAAAAAGGTCCACATGAAAACAACATAAATCAAACTTGACCTTATGTTGGCCATAGGAGATTTCCTTTGGCTATAAAGATGCAAATAGCTTGAAAGGGAAGAACTGGGGGAGACATAGGATATGCAATTCTCAAGGAGAAGAGAGCCAAAGTGAATGTGCCTATGGCAGATAGAGAGATTTTATGCCTTCCAGAGACAAAAATTATCAGAAGCTGTTTAGTCTTGACGGAGCATCCAAACATAAGACACTTGGAAGAATTTCCATCATATATACCACCAACGTGGTTGTATCTAGATGTTGGAGGCATATTAACAGAAAGGAAGGGAGATGGGGACCAAAATCCAATATTCTTGGGGACTACGATATTCACTTTAAGCACAGGACAGATAATAGGGACTGAAAGGTGGGAAGGAATAACTGACATCATCACGGGATCTCTAGACCACCTGAGCTTTGGGGAAACATGCATAAGATGTATCTCTGAGGACCATAGGAGAAGTTGTTCCATAGGGCAGACCTAGCATTGTCTATTACATATTGTGTGCTGTATTCCAAATCCAGTTGCAATTAATAGAAGAGAATTCAAACCCTATCTTGCTCCATGCAATCTGTGCCCTCTCTAATGCCCACAACCTGGTTCCCTCATCCTCCCAACCCACAACCCTTCAGAACCCTCAGATTGTTTTACAGAGTGTATAGTTTCTCATTGTTCACCTCCCCTTCCAATTTCCTTCAAATCCCTTCTCCTCTCCATCTCCCCTTGTCCTCCATGTTATTCGTGATGCTCCACAAATAAGTGAAACCATAGGATAATTGACTCTCTCTGCTTGACTTGTTTCATTCAGCATAATCTCTTCCAGTCCCGTCCATGTTACTACAAAACTTGGGTATTTATCCTTTCTGAGGAAAGCATAATACTCCTTAGTGTAAATGGACCACATCTTTCTTATCCATTCTTCCATTGAAGGGCATTTTGGGTCTCTCTACAGTTTGGCGACCATGGTCATTGCTGCTATAAACATTGGGGTACAAATGGCCCTTCTTTTCACTACATCTGTATTTTTGGTAAAGACCCAGTAGTGCAATGGCAGAGTCATAGGGAATTTCTATTTTCTACTTCTTGAGGAATCTCTACACCATTCTCCAAAGTAGCTGCAATAATGTGTATTCCCACCAACAGTGTGAGAGGGCTCCCCATTCTCCCCATCCTCTCCAACACATGCTGTTCCCGTCTTGCTTTTTGGCCATTCTAACTGGTGTAAGGTGATATCTCAATTGGTTTTCATTTGAATCTCCCTGATGGCTAGTGATGATGAACATTTTTTCATGTGTCTGATAGCCATTTTTACGTCTTCATTGGAAAAATGTCTGTCCATATCTTCTGCCTATTTGTTTTATATGATTGTCTGTTCTTTGTGTGTTGAGTTTGAGGAGTTCATTATAGATCCTGGATATCAACCATTTTTCTGTACTGTCATTTGGAAATATTCTCTCCCATTCCACGTTTTGCCTCATTTTTTTGTTGTTGTTGACTGTTTCCTTTGCTGTGTATAAGCTTTTGATCTTGATGAAGTTCCAAAAGTTCATTTTCACTTTGTTTCCTTTGCCTTTGCAGCCATATATAGAATGAAGTTGCTGTGGCTGATATCGAAGAGGTTACTGCCTATGTTCTCCTCTAGGAATCTGATGGATTCCTGTCTCACATTTCAGTCTTTTATCTATTTTGAGTTACCTTTGTATAGGGTGTAAGAGAATGATTGAATTTTATTTTTCTATATATAGCTGTCCAGTTTTCCCAACACCATTTATTGAAGAGACTGTATTTTTTCCACTATACAGTGGAAGATTATTTGCCCATAGATTTCAAGGTCCATATCTGGGTTCTCTACTCTGTTCTAATGGTCAATGTGTCCGTTTTTAAGCCAGTATCAATGTGTCTTGGTGATCACAGCTTTGTAGTAAAACCGGGAATCAGTTAACGTGAGGGCCCAAGGTTTATTTTTGATTTTCAACATTTCCTCAGCAATTTGGGGTCTCTTCTGATTCCATACAAATTTTAAGATTATTTGCTCCAACTCTTTGAAAACTACCGGTGGAATTTTGATCAGAATGGCATTAAAAGAATAGATTGCTCTAGACAGTATAGACATTTTCACTACGTTTATTCTTCCGATCCAAGAGTATGAAATCGTCTTCCTCTTTTTGTGTCTTCTTCAATTTTTTCATGAGTGTTATGCAATTCCTTGAGTACAGATCCTTTACTTTTTTGGTTAGGTTTATTCCCACTTATCTTATGGTTCTTGGTGCTATAGTAAATGGAATACATTGTTTAAATTCCCTTTATGTATTTTCATTGTTAGTGTATAAGAAAGCCACTGATTTATGTACATTGACTTTGTATCCTGCCAGTTTGCTGAATTGCTGTATGAGTTCTAGTAGTTTGGCGGTGGGGTAT
>NW_028133540.1:0-20854 GCF_964662115.1 Mustela nivalis
GTAGGCCACCCAGGACAAAGAGGGGCGATCTCTCACAAGCTGAGCAACGACGTCAACTCACCCGTAGACAGATAACCCAAGAGAAAAGATTAAACTGGCCTGGCCCCTAGAATGTAATTGGTTCCATTGCTTTTTTTTCTAAGCATCTCTCCTCAGAGGCCTGTTTTCCAATACCAGCATATGGGGGATTCCAGAGATACCAATCAGAACAAATCTTGTCTTCACATGGGAAACTTATCCTTTGGAGCTCTGTAAAAGCCTCCAGTTAGGAGAAACCTTCAGGTAGCCGGAGCAACCGCCCTATTCCAAGGTCTCCATGGACACATACCCGCATTATGACCATTCGTCAGGAGAGTACATTTCAACTCAGCCCCGTCGATTACTCCCCCAGAGGCAGAATATCATACCTGCCTTGTCGCTAGGAGACAACTGGAATGCAAAGCAGACTCTCTAGGCATCCATCCTTGGAATCCTGCTCTGGCGCCGTTCCATATGGGATGTCCTGGAGCCTTCCAACAGGTCTTGACTGTCCCACAGAAGGAATCCTTGCAGATTGGAGCATTTCACAACTCCTATCGTGGGAAAACCTACATGGCCTCATGAGATGCTCCCCTTTATAAAGGGGCCATCATGGACAGAAACTCCAACCTGAGCCAACTTCTGATGCATTGCTTTGGTTTCTAGGTATCTCTCCTCAGAGGCCTGGTTTCCAATATCAGAATATGGGGGTTTCCTAAGGAAACAATCAGAACAGATCTCATCTCCACATGGGAAACTTGCTCTTTGGAGCTGTGTCAATACCTCAGGTTAGGAGGATCCTTCAGGGCGCTGGCGCCATGGCCCAATCCCAAGGTCCCCAAGGACACAAACTTACATTATGATCCATTCTCAGGAGAGTCCATTTCAAATCAGCCCCCTCGGCTGCTCACCTAGAGGCAGCAGATCAAACCTTCCTTGTCACTAGGAGACAGTTAGAATGGGAGGCGGGCTGCCCAGGCATCCATCCTTAGAACCCTGCTCTGGAGAACTTCTTTATGGGACGTCTTGAATCCAACCAACCTGTCTTGACTGTCTCGCAGAATGTATCCTTGTGGTTTGAAGCATCACACAATAACACTGTGAGAAAACCTCCATTTCCTCATGATGCCCCACACCTTCATAAATGGGCCATCATGGACAGAAACTCCATCCTAAGCCAAAGTCTGATCCTCGCCCTGAATTCAGAAGCATGAGATCTCGATTCAGCACTTGAGAGTGTGCCTGCTGGGCCCTCTCCCCGAAACCTAAGCCAAAGTTGTGTTATCAGACTTCCGTCCTCAGAATCCTGGCCACACCCCTCCAGTTTGGAAATTCTGGAGACACAATGCAGCACTCTGCCTGGCCTCCAGAAGAAAAATGTTGCCCTATAGGGCTAACCAGAAATGCCAAATGAGTAACAACCTGCATGCCACTCGACCATACCCCAATTATACAGTCTAGCCTGTGCACTAAAGCCCTGTCTGACACAGCCTGAGGGCAGACCTCCAGTCCAACACCAGGACAGCTGGCCGTACACTGAGCATATCATACCCACAATGGCTTTAGGCCATCATCTCTACCCAACCTCAGTTTTCACCTTCAGAACCTAGACCTTATCTCCACTCACTGCTCAGGAGAGAACGTGATGCAAAAATCAGAACTTCTCCTTCGCCATGGCAAGAAACCTTGTGGTTGGCATGTAGTCCAACGTTCATTGTAGGAGAAAGCAGCATGGACTAGGAGGCCCCACCTATCCCTGAGGGCCACAATGTGCACAAACACACATTGTGACCCTCAGCGTGAGCCCTATCCTCATGTGAAGCCTCTAGTGACTGGAACAACAGCCCACATATGGGGCTTGCCAAGCCCCTAGTCACCCAATCTCAACCAGGTTTTGAGATGTCAAGTCACGCGACTCAGGGCTCTGCTCTGGAATCCCTCTTTGGTGGGACACCTGAGGTAAAAAAAAAAAAAAATACAGAAAGGACTTTTCCCATCCACAGAATGATCCCAACCCCTTGGGATCAGGCCAAATCACCAGAGAAAGAATTGTCCATAGCCCTTGAGGACACCCCGACATTCCACAGCCACCGTTGACACAAAATCCAGAGACAAAAGCCTGAGCAAGCGCCACATACTCGCCCTTTGTTCATAGCCCGGAAAATTCTCACGGTCTGTAGATCGAGCCTTCATACATACATCCCCAAACCTAAGCTGAGTTTGTGTTTTCAGACTTCTGTCCCCACAGTCCTGGCCCACACACCATCCAAGCTGGGGCCCCTGGAGCCACACCTCAGGACTGTGGCTTCCCTCTCCAGGGGAATTCTGCCATTTCCATTGGCCACAACCCTATAGATTAGGAGAAACCTCCAAACTCCCCGAGGCCATCAGAATAGTGTTGGCTGCCCAGGACAAACAGGGATGATCTTTCACAAGTTAGGAAACTACCTCCACTCAGACCCAGAGACAGATATCCCCATAGAATAAGATTGAACTGGACAGGCACTTAGGCCCTAATCAGATCCAATGCTTTTGTTTCCAGGCATCTCTCCTCAGAGGCCTGGTTTCCAATACCAGCATAGGGGAATTACTGTGGCACTCATCAGAAAAATCTCGTCTCCACATAGGAAATGTACTCTTTGGAGCTCTATAAAAACCTCTGTTTAGGAGAATCTTTCAGGGCCCCGGATCAAGCGCCCAATTCCAAGGTCTCCATGGACTTAAACCCACATTATGATCTATCCTCGGGAGCGTCCATGTCAACTCAACCCCCTTGGTTTCTCCCCCAGGGCCTGCAGATCAAACCTGCCTTGTTGCTAGGAGACAACTAGAATGGGAGGTGGGCTGCATAGGCATCAATCCTTAGAACCCTACTCTGGAGTCATTCCATATGGGACATCCTAGAGCCATCCAACAGGTCTCAAGTGTCCCACAGAAGGAATATTTGCAGTCTGGATCATCTCACAACTCCCATTGTGGGAAAATCTACATGGCCTCTTGAGACGCTCCACTTTATAAAGTGGCCATCATGGACAGAAACTCCAACCTGAGCAAACGTCTGATATTCGCCCTGACTTCAGGTGCATGAGATCATGATTCAGCTCTGCAGAGTGTGCCTTCTGTGCCCTCACCCCAAAAACTAAGCCTAGCTTGTGTTCTCAGACTACAGTCCTCACACCCCTGGCCCAAAAGCCCTACAGTTTGGCAATCCTGGGGCCACAATGCAGCACTCTGCTAGCCCTCCCAGAGAAAAACGTTGCCTAATGGAACTACCTAGAAACCCGAATGAGGATCAATTGAACGCCACTCGACTGCACCCCAAATATACAGTCTACCCTGTCTAATGCCTTGTCTGACACAGCATGAGCCCACACCTCCAGACCTACGCTCAACAGCTGGCCACACACTGAGCTCATTGGACCCAACAGGTCCTTAGGTCTTCATCTCTTCCCAACCTCGGTTTTCGGGTTTCAGAACCTAGACCTAAACTCCAATCACTGTCCAGCGGTGAACGTGATGCAGAAGTCACAACTCTTCCTTCGCCATGGCCAGAAACCTTGTGGTTGGCATATTCTCCAACGTTCAGTGTCGGAGAATCCAACATGGCCCATGAGGCCCTTCCCATGCTTGAGGGCCTTGTTGGCACAAATAGGCATTGTGACCCTCAGCATGAGCCCTGTCCTCAAGGAAGGCCTCTCAGTGTCTGAATCAAGAGCCCACATATTGGATTTGCCATGCCCCTAGGCCCCCAAACTAAAACAGAGGTGAGGTTGTCCAGTTGTCCCTCCCGAGGACTCTGCTCTGGAATCCCTCTTTTATTGGGACACATGAGGTACAAAAAATAAAATAAAATAAAATAAAAAACAGAAAGGACTCCTCCCATCCCACAGAACGTACCCAAACTCTTGGGATTGGGTCAAATCCTCAGAGAAGGAAAGCCGTCCACAACCCATGAGGCCACGCCAGCATTCCACCCACATTGTTGTCACCAATCCAGAGACAAAATCTGAGCAAGCAACTCAAACTCAAACTTTTTCATATCCTGAAGTGTTGTCACGGTCTGTAGATTGGGCATGCCATAACTATGTCCCCAATCCTAAGCAGAGTTTGTGTTTTCAGATTTTTGTCCCCACAGGCCTGGCCCACACACCCTCAAGGTTGGGGCCCTAGAGCCAAACTCAGAACTTTGCCTGCCCTCTCCAGGGGATTTCTGCCCATTCCATTGGCCACAACCCTATACATTAGGAGAAACTCCAAAGTCCTGAGGCCATCCCAATATTATAGGCTGCCCAGGACAAACAGGGGCGATCTGACACAAGCTGAGCAACTACATCCCCTCAGATCCTTATACACGTATCCTCAGGAAAGTGATTGAACCGGACAGGCACCTAGGCCCTAATCATCTCGATTGCTTTTGTTTCCAGTCATCTCTCCTCAGAGGCCTGGTTTCCAATACCAGCATATGGGAGATTCCTTAGGCACTCATCAAAACAATTCTCTTCTCTACATAGGAAACATACTCTTTAGAGCTCCATCAAAACCTCCGGTTATGAACATCCCTCAAGGACCCGGATCAAGACCCCATTCCAAGGTCTCCATGGACACAAATGCACATTATGACCCATCCTCAACTCACCCATTTCAACACACCCGATTCAGTTGCTCCCCTAGATCAGGCAGATCGAACTTGCCTTGGCTCTATGAGACACCTGGAATGGGAGGCAGGCTGCCGAGGCATCCATCCTTAGAACCCTGCTCTGGATAACTTCCTTATGGGATGTCCTGGAGCCATCCAACAGGTCTCGACTGTCCCACAGAAGGAATCATTGCGGTTTGGAGCATCTCACAATTCCCATCGTGGGAAAACCTCCATGTCCTCGTGACACGCTCCCCTTCATGAAGGGGCCGTCATGGACAGAAACTCCGACCTAAGCCAACGTCTGATCCTAGCTCTGTCTTCAGGTATACGGGATCTCGAATCATCTCTGCAGAGGGTGCCTGCCGTCCCCTCACCCCGAAATCTAAGTCTGGCTTGTGTTCTAAGAATTTTTTCCTCACACTCCTGGCCCACAAGCCTTCCAGTTTGGGAATTCTGGAGCCACTATTTGACACTGTGTCTTCCCTACAGAAGAAAAACGTTGACCTCTGGGGCTACCCAGTAACTACAAATGAGTACCATCCTGCACGAAACTCGCCTGCACCCCAATGATACAGTCTAGCCTGGGCACTAATTCCCTGTCTGCCACAGCCTGAGCCTGCACCTCCTAACCCACACTCAACAGCTAGCCGAACACTGAGCACATCAGACACACCATGGCCTTAGGTCTTCATCTCTTCCCAACCTCAGTTTTCAGGCTTCAGAACCTAGACCTTAAATCTAATCACAGTCCAGGAGTGAAAGTGTTGCAGAAATTAGAACTCCTTTTTCCCCATGGCCAGAAAACTTTTGGTTGCCATATTGTGCAACGTTCAGTGTAGGAGAAACCAGCATGGTACATTAGGCCACGCCCTGCCTTGAGGGGCTCCTTGGGCACAAAAACACATTGTGAAACTCAGTGTGAGACCTATCCTCAAGGAAGGCCTCTCAGTGTCTGGACCAAGAGCCCAAATATGGGGCTTGCCATGTTCTTAGGTCCCAATGTTAACCAGAGGTCTGGTTGTCCGGTCGCCCCTCCCCAGGACTCTGCTCTGGAATCCCTCTGTTGGTGGTACACCTGAGGTAAAAAAAAAAAAAAAAAAAACACAAAGGCCTCCTCCCTTCCGACACAATGACCCCAAACCCTTGGGATCGGGTCAATCCCCAGAAAGGGAGCCTCATCGATGGCCCATGAGGACACCCCGACATTCCATTGCAATCGGTGACACATTTCCAGAAAAAAAAAAAAAAAGCATGAGCAAGCACCTCACATTCGCCCTTTGTTCATATCCCGAAGAGTTCTCCTCAGGGTCTATAGATCGGGCCGGCCATACCTACATCCACCAACCTAAGTGGAGTTTGTGTTTTCAGACTTTTGTCGAAATAGCCCTGGACCACACACGCTCCACACTTGGGTCCCTGGAGCCACACCTCAGGACTCTGCTTCCCTTTCAAGGGAATTCTTCCCATTCCATTGGCCACAACCTTGCAAATGTGGAAAAACATCCAAAGTCACCGAGGCCATCCCAATAGTGTAGGCCGCCCAGGACAAACAGGGGTGATCTCAAACCAGCTGAGCAACTACCTCCACTCAGACAACAGATGTCCCCAGAGAAGAATATTGAACCGGACAGGCCCCTAGGCCCTCTTCAGATCCATTGCTTTGGTTTCCAGGCATCTCTCCTCAGAGGCCTCGTTTCCAATACCAGCATATGGTGGTTTCCTGAGGCACCAATAAGAACAAATCTCGTCTAGCCATGGAAAACTTGCTCATTAGAGCTTTGTCATAACCTCTGGTTAGGAGAATCCTTCAGGGCCCTGGTGCCACTGCCCCATACCAAGGTCTCCATGGACTCAATCCAACATTAAGACCATCCTCAGGAAAGTCCATTTCAACTCAGCCCCCTCTGTTGCTACCCCAAGCCAGCAGATTAAACGTTTCTTGTTGCTAGGAGACAATTGGAATGTGAGGCTGGCTGCCCAGCCATCCATACGTAGAACCCTGTTCTGGAAAAATACCTTATAAGACGTCCTGGAGCCATCCAACAAATCTTAATTGTCCCACAGAAGGAATCCTTGCGGTTTGGAGCATCCCACAACTCCAATAGTGGCAAAACGCCCATGGCCTCATAATCCCCCCTCTTCTTGAAGGGGCCATCATGGACAGAAACTCAAACCTGAGCAAAGTCTGATCCTCGACTGACTTCAGATGCATGAGATCTCAATTCAGCTCTGCAGAGTGTGCCTGCCATGTCCTTGCCCCGAAACCTAAGCCTAGCTTGTGTTCTCAGCCACGTCCTCACTCTCCTGGCCCACAAGCCCTCCAGTTTGGGAATTCCGAAGCCACAATGCAGCATGCTGCCTGCCCTCCAGAAGAAAAACTTTGCCCTATGCTGCTAATAAGAAACCCCAAATGATTTTCTAATGCATGTCACTCGATGGTAAAGCAATTATAGAGTCTACCCTGTATACTAATGCCCTGTCTGGCACAGCCTGAGACATGACATCCCAAACAAAACCCAGACAGCTGGCCCCAACCTGGACACATAGGACCCGCTATTGCTGTAGGTCGTCATCTCTTCCCAACCTCGGTTTTCAGGCTTCAGAACCTAAACCTTATCTCCAATCACTGCCCAGGGGTGAACGTGATGCAGAAATTAGAATTCCTCCTTCCCCATGGCCAGAAACCTTGTGGTTGGCATGTTGTCCAACGTTCAATGTGGGAAAACCTGCATTGTCCGAAAGGCCACGCCAGTGCTTGAGGGCCGCCTAGGGCACAGACATGCATTGTGACCTGCAGCGTGAGTCCCGTATTAAAGTAACGCCTCTCAGTGGCTGGACCAAGATCCTGCATATGGGGCTTGTCATATCCATAGGCCCCCAGGCTTAACCAGAGGGCGAGTATTCCAGTTGTCAGTACCCACTGCTATGCTCTAGAATCCCTCTACTTGGGGGACACATGAAGCAGAAAACAGGACACTTCCCTTCCCACAGAATGACCCCAAACTCTTGGGGGCTGGACAAACTACCAGAGAGGGAGACTTCTACGACCCATGAAGCAACTCCTACATTAAACGGCCATTGTGGACAAAACATCCAGAGACAAAAGCCTGAGCGACTGCCTCCCTCTCACCCTTCTTTCAGATCCAGAAGAGCTCCCCTCGTGGACTGTAGATCAGGCCTGCCGTAACCTCGGCCCCTAACCTGAGCTGAGTTAGGGTTTTTGGATGTCTGTCTGCACAGCCATGGCCCACCCAGCCTCCAGGCAGGGGACTCTGGAGCCACACCACAGTACTGTGCCTGCTCTCTCCTAAGAAACTGCCCATTCCATTGGCCACAACTCTACAAAATAGTAGAAACCTCAAGGTCTCCAAGGACATCCCACTACCGCAAGCCGCACTGGACAAATAGGGGCATTATGACACAAGCTGAGCAACTACTACCTCCATGCAGACACACAGACAGATATCCGCAGACAGAAGATTGAACCAGACAGGCCCCTAGGCTCTATTATGAACTCTTGCTTTGGTGTCCAGGTATCACTCCTCAGAGGCCTGGGTTCGAAGACCAGCATACGGGGCTTTCCTGAGGCACCAGACAGAAGACCTCTCATCTCCACATGGGAAGCTTCCTTGTTGGAGTTGTGTCAAGCCCTTCGGGTTGGAGAATCCTGCAGAGTCCCTTAGCTACTGCCACATTCCAAGGTCTCCATGGCCACCAACCCACATTATGACTCATCCTCAGGAGAGTCCATTTTAACTCAGCCTTCTGGGTAGCTAACCCAAGATCCCGCAGATTGAGCGTGCCTTGTCTCGACCAGGCAATGGGAAGGTGAGTTGGCGTTTCTCGGCATCCACGCTTAGGGCCCTGCTCTCGAGTCTTTCTGTATGGGGCATCCTGGAACCATCCAATAGTACTCGACTGTCCTGATGAAGGAAACTTTGAAGTTTGGAGCAGCTCACAACTCCCAGCGTAAGGAAACCTCCCTGGCCTCATGACGCCCCCACCCCCTTCAGGAAGGGGCCGTCATGGACACAAACTCCAGCTTGAGGCAACATCTGATACTCGCCCTGACCTCACCTGCAGGAGATCTCGATTCAGCCTCTGCAGAGTGGGCCTGCCATGCTCTTGGCCCCAAAACTCGTGCTAGCTTGTGTTTTCAGACTTCCTTCCTCACAATCCTGGACACACCCCTCCAGTTAGGCAATTCTGGAGACACAATGCAGCACTCTGCCTGCCCTCCAGAGGAAAAATGTTGCCCTATAAGGCTAACCAGAAACGCCAAATGAGTAACAACCTGCATGCCACTCGACCATACCCCAATTATACAGTCTAGTCTGTGCACTAAAGCCCTGTCTGACACAGCGTGAGGGCAGACCTCCAGTCCAACACCCAAACAGCTGGCCGTACACAGACCATATTACACCCACAATGGCTTTAGGCCATCATCTCTACCCAACCGCATTTTCACCTTAAGAACCTAGACCTTATCTCCACTCACTGCTCAGGAGTGAACGTGATGCAAGAATCAGAACTTCTCTTTCGCCTTGGCAAGAAACCTAGTGGTTGGCATGTTGTCCAATGTTCATTGTAGGAGAAAGCAGCATGGACTATGAGGCCCCACCTATCCCTGAGGGCCACAATGTGCACAAACACACATTGTGACCCTCAGCGTGAGCCCTATCCTCATGTAAAGCCTCTTAGTGACTGGAACAACAGCCCACATATGGGGCTTGCCAGGCCCCTAGTCCCCCAATCTCAACCAGAGTTCGAGATGTCTAGTCACCCCTACTCAGGGCTCTACTCTGGAATCCCTCTTTGGTGGGATACCTGAGGTAAAAAAAAAAAAAAAAATACAGAAAGGACTCTTCCCTTCCACAGAATGATCCCAACCACTTGGGATCAGGCCAAATCATCAGAGAAAGAATTGTCCATGGCTTTTGAGGACACCCCGACATTCCGCGGCCACCGTTGACACAAAATCTAGAGACAAAAGCCTGAGCAAGCGCCACATACTCGCCCTTTGTTCATAGCCCGGAAAATTCTCACGGTCTGTAGATCGAGCCTTCATACATACATCCCCAAACCTAAGCTGAGTTTGAGTTTTCAGACTTCTGTCCCCACAGTCCTGGCCCACACACCATCCAAGTTGGGGCCCCTGGAGCCACACCTCAGGACTGTGGCTTCCCTCTCCAGGGGAATTCTGCCATTTCCATTGGCCACAACCCTATAGATTAGGAGTATCCTCCCATCTCCCCGAGGCCATCCGAATAGTGTTGGCTGCCCAGGACAAACAGGGATGATCTCTCACAAGTTAGGAAACTACCTCCACTCAGACCCAGAGACAGATATCCCCATAGAATAAGATTGAACTGGACAGGCACTTAGGCCCTAATCAGATCCAATGCTTTTGTTTCCAGGCATCTCTCCTCAGAGGCCTGGTTTCCAATACCAGCATAGGGGAATTACTGTGGCACTCATCAGAAAAATCTCGTCTCCACATAGGAAATGTACTCTTTGGAGCTCTATAAAAACCTCTGTTTAGGAGAATCTTTCAGGGCCCCGGATCAAGCGCCCAATTCCAAGGTCTCCATGGACTTAAACCCACATTATGATCTATCCTCGGGAGCGTCCATGTCAACTCAACCCCCTTGGTTTCTCCCCCAGGGCCTGCAGATCAAACCTGCCTTGTTGCTAGGAGACAACTAGAATGGGAGGTGGGCTGCATAGGCATCAATCCTTAGAACCCTACTCTGGAGTCATTCCATATGGGACATCCTAGAGCCATCCAACAGGTCTCAAGTGTCCCACAGAAGGAATATTTGCAGTCTGGATCATCTCACAACTCCCATTGTGGGAAAATCTACATGGCCTCTTGAGACGCTCCACTTTATAAAGTGGCCATCATGGACAGAAACTCCAACCTGAGCAAACGTCTGATATTCGCCCTGACTTCAGGTGCATGAGATCATGATTCAGCTCTGCAGAGTGTGCCTTCTGTGCCCTCACCCCAAAAACTAAGCCTAGCTTGTGTTCTCAGACTACAGTCCTCACACCCCTGGCCCAAAAGCCCTACAGTTTGGCAATCCTGGGGCCACAATGCAGCACTCTGCTAGCCCTCCCAGAGAAAAACGTTGCCTAATGGAACTACCTAGAAACCCGAATGAGGATCAATTGAACGCCACTCGACTGCACCCCAAATATACAGTCTACCCTGTCTAATGCCTTGTCTGACACAGCATGAGCCCACACCTCCAGACCTACGCTCAACAGCTGGCCACACACTGAGCTCATTGGACCCAACAGGTCCTTAGGTCTTCATCTCTTCCCAACCTCGGTTTTCGGGTTTCAGAACCTAGACCTAAACTCCAATCACTGTCCAGCGGTGAACGTGATGCAGAAGTCACAACTCTTCCTTCGCCATGGCCAGAAACCTTGTGGTTGGCATATTCTCCAACGTTCAGTGTCGGAGAATCCAACATGGCCCATGAGGCCCTTCCCATGCTTGAGGGCCTTGTTGGCACAAATAGGCATTGTGACCCTCAGCATGAGCCCTGTCCTCAAGGAAGGCCTCTCAGTGTCTGAATCAAGAGCCCACATATTGGATTTGCCATGCCCCTAGGCCCCCAAACTAAAACAGAGGTGAGGTTGTCCAGTTGTCCCTCCCGAGGACTCTGCTCTGGAATCCCTCTTTTATTGGGACACATGAGGTACAAAAAATAAAATAAAATAAAATAAAAAACAGAAAGGACTCCTCCCATCCCACAGAACGTACCCAAACTCTTGGGATTGGGTCAAATCCTCAGAGAAGGAAAGCCGTCCACAACCCATGAGGCCACGCCAGCATTCCACCCACATTGTTGTCACCAATCCAGAGACAAAATCTGAGCAAGCAACTCAAACTCAAACTTTTTCATATCCTGAAGTGTTGTCACGGTCTGTAGATTGGGCATGCCATAACTATGTCCCCAATCCTAAGCAGAGTTTGTGTTTTCAGATTTTTGTCCCCACAGGCCTGGCCCACACACCCTCAAGGTTGGGGCCCTAGAGCCAAACTCAGAACTTTGCCTGCCCTCTCCAGGGGATTTCTGCCCATTCCATTGGCCACAACCCTATACATTAGGAGAAACTCCAAAGTCCTGAGGCCATCCCAATATTATAGGCTGCCCAGGACAAACAGGGGCGATCTGACACAAGCTGAGCAACTACATCCCCTCAGATCCTTATACACGTATCCTCAGGAAAGTGATTGAACCGGACAGGCACCTAGGCCCTAATCATCTCGATTGCTTTTGTTTCCAGTCATCTCTCCTCAGAGGCCTGGTTTCCAATACCAGCATATGGGAGATTCCTTAGGCACTCATCAAAACAATTCTCTTCTCTACATAGGAAACATACTCTTTAGAGCTCCATCAAAACCTCCGGTTATGAACATCCCTCAAGGACCCGGATCAAGACCCCATTCCAAGGTCTCCATGGACACAAATGCACATTATGACCCATCCTCAACTCACCCATTTCAACACACCCGATTCAGTTGCTCCCCTAGATCAGGCAGATCGAACTTGCCTTGGCTCTATGAGACACCTGGAATGGGAGGCAGGCTGCCGAGGCATCCATCCTTAGAACCCTGCTCTGGATAACTTCCTTATGGGATGTCCTGGAGCCATCCAACAGGTCTCGACTGTCCCACAGAAGGAATCATTGCGGTTTGGAGCATCTCACAATTCCCATCGTGGGAAAACCTCCATGTCCTCGTGACACGCTCCCCTTCATGAAGGGGCCGTCATGGACAGAAACTCCGACCTAAGCCAACGTCTGATCCTAGCTCTGTCTTCAGGTATACGGGATCTCGAATCATCTCTGCAGAGGGTGCCTGCCGTCCCCTCACCCCGAAATCTAAGTCTGGCTTGTGTTCTAAGAATTTTTTCCTCACACTCCTGGCCCACAAGCCTTCCAGTTTGGGAATTCTGGAGCCACTATTTGACACTGTGTCTTCCCTACAGAAGAAAAACGTTGACCTCTGGGGCTACCCAGTAACTACAAATGAGTACCATCCTGCACGAAACTCGCCTGCACCCCAATGATACAGTCTAGCCTGGGCACTAATTCCCTGTCTGCCACAGCCTGAGCCTGCACCTCCTAACCCACACTCAACAGCTAGCCGAACACTGAGCACATCAGACACACCATGGCCTTAGGTCTTCATCTCTTCCCAACCTCAGTTTTCAGGCTTCAGAACCTAGACCTTAAATCTAATCACAGTCCAGGAGTGAAAGTGTTGCAGAAATTAGAACTCCTTTTTCCCCATGGCCAGAAAACTTTTGGTTGCCATATTGTGCAACGTTCAGTGTAGGAGAAACCAGCATGGTACATTAGGCCACGCCCTGCCTTGAGGGGCTCCTTGGGCACAAAAACACATTGTGAAACTCAGTGTGAGACCTATCCTCAAGGAAGGCCTCTCAGTGTCTGGACCAAGAGCCCAAATATGGGGCTTGCCATGTTCTTAGGTCCCAATGTTAACCAGAGGTCTGGTTGTCCGGTCGCCCCTCCCCAGGACTCTGCTCTGGAATCCCTCTGTTGGTGGTACACCTGAGGTAAAAAAAAAAAAAAAAAAACACAAAGGCCTCCTCCCTTCCGACACAATGACCCCAAACCCTTGGGATCGGGTCAATCCCCAGAAAGGGAGCCTCATCGATGGCCCATGAGGACACCCCGACATTCCATTGCAATCGGTGACACATTTCCAGAAAAAAAAAAAAAAAGCATGAGCAAGCACCTCACATTCGCCCTTTGTTCATATCCCGAAGAGTTCTCCTCAGGGTCTATAGATCGGGCCGGCCATACCTACATCCACCAACCTAAGTGGAGTTTGTGTTTTCAGACTTTTGTCGAAATAGCCCTGGACCACACACGCTCCACACTTGGGTCCCTGGAGCCACACCTCAGGACTCTGCTTCCCTTTCAAGGGAATTCTTCCCATTCCATTGGCCACAACCTTGCAAATGTGGAAAAACATCCAAAGTCACTGAGGCCATCCCAATAGTGTAGGCCGCCCAGGACAAACAGGGGTGATCTCAAACCAGCTGAGCAACTACCTCCACTCAGACAACAGATGTCCCCAGAGAAGAATATTGAACCGGACAGGCCCCTAGGCCCTAATCAGATCCATTGCTTTGGTTTCCAGGCATCTCTCCTCAGAGGCCTCGTTTCCAATACCAGCATATGGTGGTTTCCTGAGGCACCAATAAGAACAAATCTCGTCTACCCATGGAAAACTTGCTCATTAGAGCTTTGTCATAACCTCTGGTTAGGAGAATCCTTCAGGGCCCTGGTGCCACTGCCCCATACCAAGGTCTCCATGGACTCAATCCAACATTAAGACCATCCTCAGGAAAGTCCATTTCAACTCAGCCCCCTCTGTTGCTACCCCAAGCCAGCAGATTAAACGTTTCTTGTTGCTAGGAGACAATTGGAATGTGAGGCTGGCTGCCCAGCCATCCATACGTAGAACCCTGTTCTGGAAAAATACCTTATAAGACGTCCTGGAGCCATCCAACAAATCTTAATTGTCCCACAGAAGGAATCCTTGCGGTTTGGAGCATCCCACAACTCCAATAGTGGCAAAACGCCCATGGCCTCATAATCCCCCCTCTTCTTGAAGGGGCCATCATGGACAGAAACTCAAACCTGAGCAAAGTCTGATCCTCGACTGACTTCAGATGCATGAGATCTCAATTCAGCTCTGCAGAGTGGGCCTGCCATGTCCTTGCCCCGAAACCTAAGCCTAGCTTGTGTTCTCAGCCACGTCCTCACTCTCCTGGCCCACAAGCCCTCCAGTTTGGGAATTCCGAAGCCACAATGCAGCATGCTGCCTGCCCTCCAGAAGAAAAACTTTGCCCTATGCTGCTAATAAGAAACCCCAAATGATTTTCTAATGCATGTCACTCGATGGTAAAGCAATTATAGAGTCTACCCTGTATACTAATGCCCTGTCTGGCACAGCCTGAGACATGACATCCCAAACAAAACCCAGACAGCTGGCCCCAACCTGGACACATAGGACCCGCTATTGCTGTAGGTCGTCATCTCTTCCCAACCTCGGTTTTCAGGCTTCAGAACCTAAACCTTATCTCCAATCACTGCCCAGGGGTGAACGTGATGCAGAAATTAGAATTCCTCCTTCCCCATGGCCAGAAACCTTGTGGTTGGCATGTTGTCCAACGTTCAATGTGGGAAAACCTGCATTGTCCGAAAGGCCACGCCAGTGCTTGAGGGCCGCCTAGGGCACAGACATGCATTGTGACCTGCAGCGTGAGTCCCGTATTAAAGTAACGCCTCTCAGTGGCTGGACCAAGATCCTGCATATGGGGCTTGTCATATCCATAGGCCCCCAGGCTTAACCAGAGGGCGAGTATTCCAGTTGTCAGTACCCACTGCTATGCTCTAGAATCCCTCTACTTGGGGGACACATGAAGCAGAAAACAGGACACTTCCCTTCCCACAGAATGACCCCAAACTCTTGGGGGCTGGACAAACTACCAGAGAGGGAGACTTCTACGACCCATGAAGCAACTCCTACATTAAACGGCCATTGTGGACAAAACATCCAGAGACAAAAGCCTGAGCGACTGCCTCCCTCTCACCCTTCTTTCAGATCCAGAAGAGCTCCCCTCGTGGACTGTAGATCAGGCCTGCCGTAACCTCGGCCCCTAACCTGAGCTGAGTTAGGGTTTTTGGATGTCTGTCTGCACAGCCATGGCCCACCCAGCCTCCAGGCAGGGGACTCTGGAGCCACACCACAGTACTGTGCCTGCTCTCTCCTAAGAAACTGCCCATTCCATTGGCCACAACTCTACAAAATAGTAGAAACCTCAAGGTCTCCAAGGACATCCCACTACCGCAAGCCGCACTGGACAAATAGGGGCATTATGACACAAGCTGAGCAACTACTACCTCCATGCAGACACACAGACAGATATCCGCAGACAGAAGATTGAACCAGACAGGCCCCTAGGCTCTATTATGAACTCTTGCTTTGGTGTCCAGGTATCACTCCTCAGAGGCCTGGGTTCGAAGACCAGCATACGGGGCTTTCCTGAGGCACCAGACAGAAGACCTCTCATCTCCACATGGGAAGCTTCCTTGTTGGAGTTGTGTCAAGCCCTTCGGGTTGGAGAATCCTGCAGAGTCCCTTAGCTACTGCCACATTCCAAGGTCTCCATGGCCACCAACCCACATTATGACTCATCCTCAGGAGAGTCCATTTTAACTCAGCCTTCTGGGTAGCTAACCCAAGATCCCGCAGATTGAGCGTGCCTTGTCTCGACCAGGCAATGGGAAGGTGAGTTGGCGTTTCTCGGCATCCACGCTTAGGGCCCTGCTCTCGAGTCTTTCTGTATGGGGCATCCTGGAACCATCCAATAGTACTCGACTGTCCTGATGAAGGAAACTTTGAAGTTTGGAGCAGCTCACAACTCCCAGCGTAGGGAAACCTCCCTGGCCTCATGACGCCCCCACCCCCTTCAGGAAGGGGCCGTCATGGACACAAACTCCAGCTTGAGGCAACATCTGATACTCGCCCTGACCTCACCTGCAGGAGATCTCGATTCAGCCTCTGCAGAGTGGGCCTGCCATGCTCTTGGCCCCAAAACTCGTGCTAGCTTGTGTTTTCAGACTTCCTTCCTCACAATCCTGGACACACCCCTCCAGTTAGGCAATTCTGGAGACACAATGCAGCACTCTGCCTGCCCTCCAGAAGAAAAATGTTGCCCTATAAGGCTAACCAGAAACGCCAAATGAGTAACAACCTGCATGCCACTCGACCATACCCCAATTATACAGTCTAGTCTGTGCACTAAAGCCCTGTCTGACACAGCGTGAGGGCAGACCTCCAGTCCAACACCCAAACAGCTGGCCGTACACAGACCATATTACACCCACAATGGCTTTAGGCCATCATCTCTACCCAACCGCATTTTCACCTTAAGAACCTAGACCTTATCTCCACTCACTGCTCAGGAGTGAACGTGATGCAAGAATCAGAACTTCTCTTTCGCCTTGGCAAGAAACCTAGTGGTTGGCATGTTGTCCAATGTTCATTGTAGGAGAAAGCAGCATGGACTATGAGGCCCCACCTATCCCTGAGGGCCACAATGTGCACAAACACACATTGTGACCCTCAGCGTGAGCCCTATCCTCATGTAAAGCCTCTTAGTGACTGGAACAACAGCCCACATATGGGGCTTGCCAGGCCCCTAGTCCCCCAATCTCAACCAGAGTTCGAGATGTCTAGTCACCCCTACTCAGGGCTCTACTCTGGAATCCCTCTTTGGTGGGATACCTGAGGTAAAAAAAAAAAAAAAAATACAGAAAGGACTCTTCCCTTCCACAGAATGATCCCAACCACTTGGGATCAGGCCAAATCATCAGAGAAAGAATTGTCCATGGCTTTTGAGGACACCCCGACATTCCGCGGCCACCGTTGACACAAAATCTAGAGACAAAAGCCTGAGCAAGCGCCACATACTCGCCCTTTGTTCATAGCCCGGAAAATTCTCACGGTCTGTAGATCGAGCCTTCATACATACATCCCCAAACCTAAGCTGAGTTTGAGTTTTCAGACTTCTGTCCCCACAGTCCTGGCCCACACACCATCCAAGTTGGGGCCCCTGGAGCCACACCTCAGGACTGTGGCTTCCCTCTCCAGGGGAATTCTGCCATTTCCATTGGCCACAACCCTATAGATTAGGAGTATCCTCCCATCTCCCCGAGGCCATCCGAATAGTGTTGGCTGCCCAGGACAAACAGGGATGATCTCTCACAAGTTAGGAAACTACCTCCACTCAGACCCAGAGACAGATATCCCCATAGAATAAGATTGAACTGGACAGGCACTTAGGCCCTAATCAGATCCAATGCTTTTGTTTCCAGGCATCTCTCCTCAGAGGCCTGGTTTCCAATACCAGCATAGGGGAATTACTGTGGCACTCATCAGAAAAATCTCGTCTCCACATAGGAAATGTACTCTTTGGAGCTCTATAAAAACCTCTGTTTAGGAGAATCTTTCAGGGCCCCGGATCAAGCGCCCAATTCCAAGGTCTCCATGGACTTAAACCCACATTATGATCTATCCTCGGGAGCGTCCATGTCAACTCAACCCCCTTGGTTTCTCCCCCAGGGCCTGCAGATCAAACCTGCCTTGTTGCTAGGAGACAACTAGAATGGGAGGTGGGCTGCATAGGCATCAATCCTTAGAACCCTACTCTGGAGTCATTCCATATGGGACATCCTAGAGCCATCCAACAGGTCTCAAGTGTCCCACAGAAGGAATATTTGCAGTCTGGATCATCTCACAACTCCCATTGTGGGAAAATCTACATGGCCTCTTGAGACGCTCCACTTTATAAAGTGGCCATCATGGACAGAAACTCCAACCTGAGCAAACGTCTGATATTCGCCCTGACTTCAGGTGCATGAGATCATGATTCAGCTCTGCAGAGTGTGCCTTCTGTGCCCTCACCCCAAAAACTAAGCCTAGCTTGTGTTCTCAGACTACAGTCCTCACACCCCTGGCCCAAAAGCCCTACAGTTTGGCAATCCTGGGGCCACAATGCAGCACTCTGCTAGCCCTCCCAGAGAAAAACGTTGCCTAATGGAACTACCTAGAAACCCGAATGAGGATCAATTGAACGCCACTCGACTGCACCCCAAATATACAGTCTACCCTGTCTAATGCCTTGTCTGACACAGCATGAGCCCACACCTCCAGACCTACGCTCAACAGCTGGCCACACACTGAGCTCATTGGACCCAACAGGTCCTTAGGTCTTCATCTCTTCCCAACCTCGGTTTTCGGGTTTCAGAACCTAGACCTAAACTCCAATCACTGTCCAGCGGTGAACGTGATGCAGAAGTCACAACTCTTCCTTCGCCATGGCCAGAAACCTTGTGGTTGGCATATTCTCCAACGTTCAGTGTCGGAGAATCCAACATGGCCCATGAGGCCCTTCCCATGCTTGAGGGCCTTGTTGGCACAAATAGGCATTGTGACCCTCAGCATGAGCCCTGTCCTCAAGGAAGGCCTCTCAGTGTCTGAATCAAGAGCCCACATATTGGATTTGCCATGCCCCTAGGCCCCCAAACTAAAACAGAGGTGAGGTTGTCCAGTTGTCCCTCCCGAGGACTCTGCTCTGGAATCCCTCTTTTATTGGGACACATGAGGTACAAAAAATAAAATAAAATAAAATAAAAAACAGAAAGGACTCCTCCCATCCCACAGAACGTACCCAAACTCTTGGGATTGGGTCAAATCCTCAGAGAAGGAAAGCCGTCCACAACCCATGAGGCCACGCCAGCATTCCACCCACATTGTTGTCACCAATCCAGAGACAAAATCTGAGCAAGCAACTCAAACTCAAACTTTTTCATATCCTGAAGTGTTGTCACGGTCTGTAGATTGGGCATGCCATAACTATGTCCCCAATCCTAAGCAGAGTTTGTGTTTTCAGATTTTTGTCCCCACAGGCCTGGCCCACACACCCTCAAGGTTGGGGCCCTAGAGCCAAACTCAGAACTTTGCCTGCCCTCTCCAGGGGATTTCTGCCCATTCCATTGGCCACAACCCTATACATTAGGAGAAACTCCAAAGTCCTGAGGCCATCCCAATATTATAGGCTGCCCAGGACAAACAGGGGCGATCTGACACAAGCTGAGCAACTACATCCCCTCAGATCCTTATACACGTATCCTCAGGAAAGTGATTGAACCGGACAGGCACCTAGGCCCTAATCATCTCGATTGCTTTTGTTTCCAGTCATCTCTCCTCAGAGGCCTGGTTTCCAATACCAGCATATGGGAGATTCCTTAGGCACTCATCAAAACAATTCTCTTCTCTACATAGGAAACATACTCTTTAGAGCTCCATCAAAACCTCCGGTTATGAACATCCCTCAAGGACCCGGATCAAGACCCCATTCCAAGGTCTCCATGGACACAAATGCACATTATGACCCATCCTCAACTCACCCATTTCAACACACCCGATTCAGTTGCTCCCCTAGATCAGGCAGATCGAACTTGCCTTGGCTCTATGAGACACCTGGAATGGGAGGCAGGCTGCCGAGGCATCCATCCTTAGAACCCTGCTCTGGATAACTTCCTTATGGGATGTCCTGGAGCCATCCAACAGGTCTCGACTGTCCCACAGAAGGAATCATTGCGGTTTGGAGCATCTCACAATTCCCATCGTGGGAAAACCTCCATGTCCTCGTGACACGCTCCCCTTCATGAAGGGGCCGTCATGGACAGAAACTCCGACCTAAGCCAACGTCTGATCCTAGCTCTGTCTTCAGGTATACGGGATCTCGAATCATCTCTGCAGAGGGTGCCTGCCGTCCCCTCACCCCGAAATCTAAGTCTGGCTTGTGTTCTAAGAATTTTTTCCTCACACTCCTGGCCCACAAGCCTTCCAGTTTGGGAATTCTGGAGCCACTATTTGACACTGTGTCTTCCCTACAGAAGAAAAACGTTGACCTCTGGGGCTACCCAGTAACTACAAATGAGTACCATCCTGCACGAAACTCGCCTGCACCCCAATGATACAGTCTAGCCTGGGCACTAATTCCCTGTCTGCCACAGCCTGAGCCTGCACCTCCTAACCCACACTCAACAGCTAGCCGAACACTGAGCACATCAGACACACCATGGCCTTAGGTCTTCATCTCTTCCCAACCTCAGTTTTCAGGCTTCAGAACCTAGACCTTAAATCTAATCACAGTCCAGGAGTGAAAGTGTTGCAGAAATTAGAACTCCTTTTTCCCCATGGCCAGAAAACTTTTGGTTGCCATATTGTGCAACGTTCAGTGTAGGAGAAACCAGCATGGTACATTAGGCCACGCCCTGCCTTGAGGGGCTCCTTGGGCACAAAAACACATTGTGAAACTCAGTGTGAGACCTATCCTCAAGGAAGGCCTCTCAGTGTCTGGACCAAGAGCCCAAATATGGGGCTTGCCATGTTCTTAGGTCCCAATGTTAACCAGAGGTCTGGTTGTCCGGTCGCCCCTCCCCAGGACTCTGCTCTGGAATCCCTCTGTTGGTGGTACACCTGAGGTAAAAAAAAAAAAAAAAAAACACAAAGGCCTCCTCCCTTCCGACACAATGACCCCAAACCCTTGGGATCGGGTCAATCCCCAGAAAGGG
>NW_028133539.1:0-20827 GCF_964662115.1 Mustela nivalis
GTTCTCCAGAGAGGCTGCACCAACTTGCAATCCCACCAACAGTGTAAAAGGGTTCCCCTTTCTCCACATCCTCTCCAACACATGTTGTTTCTTGTTTTGTTAATTTTGGCCATTCTAACTGGTGTAAGGTGATATCTCAATGTGGTTTTAATTTGAATCACCCTGAGGGCTAGTGATGATGTACATTTTTTCATGTGTCTGATTGCCGTTTGTATGTCTTCATTGGAGAATTGTCTGTTCATATCTTCTGCCCATTTTTTGATATGTTTGCCTATTTCCTATGTGTTGAGTTTGAGGAGTTCATTATAGATCCTGGATATCAACCTTTTGTCTGTACTGTCATTTGCAAATATCTTATCACATTCTGTGGGTTGCATCTTTGTTTTTTTGACTGTTTCCTTTGCTGTGCAGAAGCTTTTGATTTTGATGAAGTCCCAAAAGTTTATTTTGGCTTTTGTTTCCTTTGCCTTTGGATACATATCTTGAAAGAAGTTGCTGTGGGTGATATAGAAGAGATTACTGCCTATGTTCTCCTCTAGGGTTCTGATGGATTCCTGTCTTACGTTGAGGTCTTTTATCCATTTTAACAATGTTTATTCTTCTGATCCTTGAGCATGGAATGGTCTTCTGTCTTTTTTGTTTTCTTCAATTTTTTTCACGAGTGTTCTGTAGTTCCTCGAGAAAAATCCTTTACTTCTTTGGTATGGTTTATTCCCAGGTATCTTATGGTTTCAGTGCTGTAGTAAATGAAATTGATTCTCTAATGTCCCTTTCTGTATTTTCATTGATAATGTAGAAGAAGGCCACTGATTTCTGTACAATAATTTCGTATCCTGCCACATTATTGAGTTGCTGTATGAGTTCTGGTAGTTTGGAGGTGGGGTGCTTTGGGTTTTCCATATAAAGTATGTCATCTGTGAGGAGAGAGTGTTTGACTTCTTCATTACCAATTTGGATACCTTTTATTTCTCTTTGTTGTCTAATTGCTGTTGCTAGGATTTCAAATAGTTTGTAGAACAAGAGGGGTGAGAGTGGGCATCCTTGTCATGTTCCTGATCTCAAAGGGAAGCCTGTCAGCTTTTACCCATCGAGGATGATATTCACTGTGGGTTTTTCATAGAAACATTTTATGAAGTTGACTAATGTTACCTCTATCCCTATACTTTGAAGCATTTTAATCAGGACCGGATGCTGGATTTTGTATAATGCTTTTTCTTCTTCAATGGAGAGGACCATGTTGTTCTCCTCTCTACGCTTCATAATTTGTTCTATGACATTGATTGATTTGTGAATGCTGAACCATCCTTGCAACCCAGGGATAGATCCCACCTGGTCATGGTGGATCATCTTTTGAATGTACTGTTGGATCCTGTGAGCTAGGATCTTGTTGAGAATCTTAGTATCCATATTCATCAGTGATATTGGTCTGAAATTCTCCTTTTGGTGAGGTCTTTGCCTGGTTTGTGGAGCAGGGTAATGCTGCCTTCATAAAAAGGGTCTGGAGGTTTTCTTTCTGCTTAATTTTTGGAACGAGCTTCAGGAGAAGACATGTTATTTCTTCTATGAAAGTCTGGTAGATTTCTCCTGTGAATCCATCAAGTCCTGGGCTCTTGTTTATTGGGAGGTTTTTGATCACTGCTTCAATCTGGTTACTGGGTAAAAGTCTATTCATGTTGTGAATTTCTTCCCGGTTCAATTTTGGGATTATACTTTTCTAAAAATGCATCCATTTCACAAAGGTTGCTTAGCATATTGGCATACAACTGTTTAATTTTTTAAATTATTTTCAGTGTAACCATATTCAATGTTTTAGCACAACTCCCAGTGTTCCATGCACTCCATACCATCTCTAATAAGCACCACTTGGTTCCCCCAAACTCCCACCCCCACCCATGCAAAGACCTCAGATTCTTTTACAGAGTCCATAGTCTCTCATGGTTCACCTCCGCTTCCAATTTCCCTCAACTCCCTTCTCCTCTCCACCTCCCCTTGTCCTCCATGGTATTGTTTATGCTCCACACTTAATAAAACAATATGATAACTGACTCTGTCTGCTTATCTTATTCCACTAAGCATAATCTCTTCCAGTCCCGTCCATGTTGCTGCAAAATTTGGGTATTCAACCTTTCTGATGGAGGCATAATACTCCATTGTGTATATGGACTACATCTTCCTTATCCATTCGTCTTTTGAAGTGCATCTTCGTTTTTTCCACAGTTTGTTGACCATGGCCATTGCTGCTATAAACATTGGGGTACAGATGACCCTTCGTTTCACTCCATCTGTATCTTTGGGGTAAATACCCAGTAGTGCAATTGCAGGGTCCTAGGATAGCTCTGTTTTTAATTTCTTGAGGAATCTCCACACTGTTCTCCAAAGTGGCTGCACCAACTTGCGTTCCCACCAATAGTTTAAGAGGGTTTCCCTTTCTCCACATCCTCTCCAACACATGTTGTTTCCTGTCTTGCTTATTTTGGCTGTTCTAACTGGGGTAAGGTGGTATCTCAATGCGCTTTTAATGTGCATCAGCCTGATGGCTAGTGATGATGTACATTTTCTCATGTGTCTGATAGGCATTTGTATGTCTTCATTGGAGAAGTGTCTCTTCATATCTTCTGCCCATTTTTACAATATGATTGCTGTTTTGTGTGTGTTGAGTTTGAGGAGTTCCTTATAGGTCCTGGATATCAACCATTTGTCTGTCCTGTCATTTGCAAGTATCTTCTTGCAATCCTTGGGTTGCTCTTTGTTTTGTTGACTGTTTCCTTTGCTATGCAGAAGGTTTAGATTTTGATGAAGTCCCAGAAATTTATTTTGGCTTTTGTTTCCTTTCCCTTTGGAGACATATCTTGAAAGAAGTTGTTGTGGCTGACATCGAAGAGATTACTGCCTATATTCTCCTCTATGATTCTGATGGATTTTGTCTCACATTGAGGTCTTTTATCCATTTTGAGTTTATCTTTGTGTGCGGTGTAAGAGAATGGTCCAGTTTCATTCTTCTACGTATAGTTGCCCAGTTTTCTCTGCACCATTTATTGAAGAGACTGTCTTTTTTCCACTGTATATTTTTTTCTGTTTTGTCTCAGATTATTTGACCATAGAGTTGAGGGTCCATATCAGGGCTCTCTACTCTGTTCCACTGGCCTATATGTCTATTTTTTTGCCTGTACCATGCTGTCTTGGTTATCATAGCTTTGTAGTAAAGCTTAAAATCAGGAAATGTGATGCCCCCATTTGCATTTTCTTTTCTTTTCCAATTGATTTATTTTCAGAAAAACAGTACTCATTATTTTTTCACCACACCCAGTGCTCCATGCAATTTGTGCTCTCTATAATGCCCACCACCTGGTACCCAACCTCCCACACCCCCGCCACTTCAAAACCCTAAGATTGTTTTTCAGAGTCCATAGTCTCTCATGGTTCACCTCCCCTTGCAATTTCCCCAAACTCCCTTTTCCTCTCTAACTTCCCTTGTCCTCCATGCTATTTGTTATGCTCCACACATAAGTGGAACCTTATGATAATTTATTCTCTCTGCTTGACTTATTTCACTTATTTCACTCAGCAGAATCTCTTCCAGTCCCATTCATGTAGCTACATATGTTAGGTATTCATCCTTTCTGATGGAGGCCTAATACTCCATAGTGTATATGGACCACATATTCCTTATCCAATCGTCCATTGAAGGGCATCTTGGTTCTATCCACTGTTTGGCGACCATGGACATTGCTTCTATAAATTTGGGGGTAGAGATGGCCCTTCTTTTCACTCCATCTGTTTCTTGGGGGTAAATACCCAGTAGTGCAATTGCAGGGTCTTAGGGAAGTTCTATTTTTAATTTCTTGAGTAATCTCCACACTGTTCTCCAGAGTGGCTGCACCGACTTGCTTTCCCACCATCAGTGTAAGAGGGTTCCCCTTTCTCCACATCCTCTCCAACACATGTTGATTCCTATCTTTCTAAGGCCATTCTAACTGGTGTAAGGTGATATCTCAATGTGGTTTTAATTTGCATCTCCCTGATGGCTAGTGATGACAAACATTTTTTAATGTGTCTGATAGCCATTTGTATGTCTTCATTGGAGATATGTCTCTTTGTATCTTCTGCCCATTTTTTAATAGGATTATCTGTGTTGTATGTGTTGAGTTTCAGGAATTGTTTATAGATCCTGGATATCAAGGTTTTGTCAGTACTGTCATTTGCAAATATCTACTCGAATTCGGTGGGTTGCCTCATTGTTTTGTTGACTGTTTCCTTTGCTGTGTAGAAGCTTTTGATCTTTATGAAGTCCCAAACGTTCATCTTCACTTTTTTTTCCTTTGCCTTTGGAGACATATTTTGAAAGAAGTTGCTATGGCCAATGTTGAAGAGGTTTCTGCCTATGTTCTCCTCCAAGATTCTGATGGATTCCTGCCTCAGGTTGAGGTCTTTTATCCATTTCGAGTTTCTCTTTGTGTATGGTGTCAGAGAATGGTCGAGTTTCATTCATCTACACAAAGCTGTCCCAATTTTCTCAGCAGCATTTATTGAAAAGACTTTGTTTTTCCTTTGTATATTTTTTCCTGCTTTCTTGAAAATTATTTGACTATAGATTGATGGTCCATATCTGAGCTCTCTATTCTGTTACTCTGGTCTAATGGCCTGTTTTTATGCCAGTCCCCTGCTGTCTTGGTGATCACAGCTTTGTAGTAACCCTTGAAGCCAGGCAACAGGGTACACCCAGTTTTGTTCTTTTCTTTTTGGCATTTCCTTAGCAATACGGGATCTCCTCTGATTCCACACCAATTTTAGGCTTGGGTTGCTCCAGCTCTTTGAAAAATACCGGAGGAATTTTGATCAGAATGGCATTAAAAGGATAGATTTCTCTAGGCTGTATAGACTTTTTAAGACTGTTTATTCTTCTGATCCATGAGCATGGAATGGTCTTCCATCTTTATGGTTTTCTTCCATTTATTTCATGAGTGTTCTGTAGTTCCCTGAGTATAGATTGCCTATCACTTTGATTTGGTTTATTCCCAGGTATCTTATGGGTTGGGAGCTGTAGTAAATGGAATTGATTCTCTAATTTCCCTTTCTGTATTTTCATTGTTAAAGGATAAGAAAACCACTGATTTTTGTACAAAGATTTTGTATCCTCCCGCATTATTGAAGTGCTGTATGAGTTCTAGTAGTTTTGGGGTGGATTCTTTTGGGTTTTCCATATAAAGTATGTCATCTGTGAAGAGAGAGTTTGACTTCTTCATTGCCAATTTGGATACATTTTATTTCTCCTTCTTGTCTGATTGCTGTTGCTAGGACTTCAAATACTATGTTGAATAAGAGTGGAGAGAGTGGGCATCCCTGTCATGATCCTGATCTCTAAGGAAGGCTGTCAGCTTTTACCCATTGAGGATGGTATTCACTGTGGTGTTTTCATAGATACACTTAAGGAAGCTGATGAATGTTCCCTCTATCCCTACTTTGAAGTGTTTTATTCAGGAACGAAAGCCGGATTTTCTCAAATGTGTTCTTTTCACCAATTGAGATGACCACGTGGTTTTTCTGTCTTCGCTTATTAATTTGTTTCTGATGTTGATTGATTTGTGAATGATGAAGCATCCTTGCAACCCAGGGATAGATCCCACCTGGCCATGGTGGATCATCTTTTTAATATGCTGTTGGATCCTATAAGCTTGCCTATTGTTGAGAATCTTAGTATCGATATTCATCAGTGATATTGGTCTGAAATTCTCCTTTTTGGTGAGGTCTTTTCCTGGTTTGGGGATCAGGGTAATGCTGGCTATATAAGAAGAGTCAGGAAGTTTTCTTCTGCTTCCATTTTTGGAAAGATCTTCAGGTGAATAGGTGTTATTTCTACTCTGAAAGTTTGGTAGAGATGCCCAGGGAAGCTGTCTGTTCCTGAGCTCTTGTTTTTTGGGAGGTTTTTGATCACTACTTCAATCTCGTTACTGGATAATGGTCTATTCAGGTTCTACATTGCTTACTGGTTCAATTTTGGAATTTTATACTTTCCTAGGAATGCAGCCATTTCACCTAGGTTGCTTATCTTATTAGCATACAACTGTTTTTTTTTTTTTAATTTTTAATTTCTTTAAGTGTAACATTATTCTTTGTTTTTCCACCACGGTCAGTGATCTATGTAATCCCTACCCTCTCTCTTATACATACCAATCGCTTCTGCCAACCTCTCACCCCCCGCTCTTTCAAAGCCCTCATATTGTTTTTCAGAGTCCATAGTCTGATAGTATCATAGTCTTATAGAGGGCACGGATTGCATGAAGCACTGGGCGTGGTGAAAAAATAATGAATACTTTTTTTTCTGAGAAAATAAATTAATTTAATTTAAAAAAAAGATATGTCTCCAAAGACAAAGGAAACAAAGCGAAAATGAACTTTGGAAATTCATCAAAATCAAAAGCTTCTGCACAGCAAAGGAAACATTCAAGAAAACAATGGTAAACGATGGAATGGGAGAAGATATTTTCAAACCATTTTTAAACTGGATTATTTATATTTTGGGGTGTTAAATTGTAGCCATTCCACATATTTTGGACACTATCCCCATACTGCATAGGGTTTTATTTTTTTAATGAATATTTTCTCCCTTTCAGTATGTTGTCTTTTTTTTAAATTAAATATATTTATTTTCAGCATAACAGTATTCAATATTTTTTTTTACCACACCCAGTGCTCCATGCAGTCCGTGCCCTCTACAGTACCTACCACCTGATACCCCAACCTCCCACACCCTTATTACTTCTTCCTTGCTCTTCTGCTGTGTGGAAACTTTATTGTGTTACAGTCCCAGTTGTTTATTTTTGCCTTTATTTCCTTGCCTCAGGAAACAGTCTAGAAAATGTTTGCTTTGGTCCATGTCAGGAAGTTACGGTCTGTGCCCTCTTGGATTTTTATGGTTTCAGGTCTCCCACTGAGGTCTTGAAACTGTTTTGAACTTCTATGTCTGTTTGGCATAAGGAAGCAGAGTAATTGCATTCTTCTGTGCATAGCTGTCCAGTTTTCCCAACACTATAGAGACTGTTCTTTTCCTTTCTATATTCTTGCCTGCTTTGTGGAAGACTAATAGGCCACAGAATTGCGGGTTTATATCTGAGCTTCTATCCTGTTCCCTAGGTCACTGTGTGTATTTTTGTGCCAGTGCCATAGTTAGGATGATCACAGCTATGTAGTATAACTTGAAATATGGAATTGTGATTCCTCCAGCATTGTTTTTCTTCTCGACATTGCATTGGCTGTTCAGTATCTTTGGTGGTTCCATACAAATTTTTAGGAGTGTTTGCTTGACTTTTTTTTGTTTAACTTAATTCAATGAGCCAACTTATAGGACACCACTAGTGTTATAGGACACTATAACACTTATAGGACAACTTATAGGACACCAACTTATAGGACACCTTTAGTGTTCAATAATAGATCAAATGTGTATACTGCCCAGTGCTCATTGCATCATGGGTCCTCTTTAAGGCCTACCACCCAGTTGCCCCATCCCCCACACCACTGCCCTCCAGCAATCCTGAGTTCGTTTCTGTAATGAAGTGTCTCTCGTGGTTTTTCTCCCTCTCTGACGACTTCACATTCAGTTCCCCCCTTCCCCTCTGATCCTCTGTGGTGTTTCTTCTATTTTACATAGGTGAACCCATGTGACGCTTGCTTTTCTCTGATAGCCTTATTTCACTCAGCATAATACCCACCAGTTCCTTCCAGGTGGATGCGATGGTTAGTCTTCATCCTCTATGATGGATGAATAATATTCTATTGTAGATATGAACCACATCTTCTTTATCCATTCATCTGTCCATGGACATCAGCGCTCTGTCCATAGTTTGGCTAGAGTGGATAATGCTATAATGAACACTGGGGGGGGGGATGCCACTATTTTTCACTCAATCTGTATTTTTTTTCGATTTTATTTATTGACTTGATGGAGATAGAGAGAGATCACAAGCATGCAGAGAGGCAGGCAGAGGGATGGGGGGAAGCAGGCTCCCTTCTGAGCAGACAGCCTGATGTGGAGCTTGATCCCAGGACCCTGAGATCCTGAAGGCTTGACCCACTGAGCCACCCAGATGCCCCACAATCGGTATCTTTGGGTTAAATACCAAGCAGTGCAATTGCTGTGTTGTCTATTTTTAAGTTTGGGAAGAAACTCGATAACATGTGGCAGAGTGATTGTACGAGGGTGCATTGCCACCAGCAGTGTAAGAGTGTTCCCCTCTCACCATGTCCTCGCCAGCATTTGTTTTCCCTGCCTTGGTCATTTTAGCCATGCCAGCTGTTGTAAGGTGGTATCTCACTGTGGTTTTGATTTGTATTTTCCTGATGGCTATTGCTGTAGAACACTTTTTTTGTGTGTCTCTTGGTCACTTCTATGTCCTCTTAGTAGAAAGGTATGTTCGTGTTTTTGCCTATGTCTTCAGCTAGATTAGGGCTAGTCCCAGGATCATGGAAGGTGTGATCTGCTTAGGTATGGAGACCTTCAGAGACATCTGAATTGAAGGCCAGAGTTAAGGAGAGTATCAGGCCCAGGCTCTGTGTTCAGTCTGGTATGAAAATATAAATAAGCAGGGAATGGTTCAATATGTCATTCAGATTTCTCCTGCTCTAAGTCCTTTCTGCAGTTCCAAAGGGCATGATTTCTGACTTTGTTGTAGGATGAGACTGTGCTTCGCTCAGGTGTCCCCATTCCCTGGGGATTTGGAGCCAGGCCTCTGGGTATGGTCCTTTAGGAACCAAACGTAGGGTTAGGATTGGGGCCTAGGATCATGGCAGGTTCAACCTTCCAGCTGTGTGGCAAGACTCCCAGAGGGCTGAGTTGAGGGTGTGGTTGGTGTCCAACAGGCCATGGAATGTGGGGGTGGCCTCAGGTGGCCATGAAGATTTCTCCTGCTCTGAATCATTTTCGGGGTTCCAAATGCCATGGTTTCCTTCTGGGAGGCAGGCGGATTCCTCTGAAATTGTTCAGGATTCCCCAGTTCCTGGGACTGTGGCGCCGCCAGGTCTCTGAGGAAATACCCCTGGTAGACCACCCGAGGGTCAGGGTTGGGTTCAGGATTTAGGGTCATGGGTTAGGGTTAGGGTTGAGGGGTTTTCTAGGGTTAATATGTTTGACTTTAACACAAGATGCCCATGCTTAAATAAGACATTTTCTGAGAGTATTTTACATTGAGTAAATTTAGCATGTAACCCAAATAGTTATGGAGAAGAATGGAAGGTTCCAAAGCAACACTTAAGACAATATTTCCTGACATTTATGTTTTATCATCAAAATAATTAAAAATTGAATTGCTCTGTGACTCTTCTCACAGATGAATTTGCTGTCCCTGTCTTTCCAGTCTTGGCCAAAAGCATCTTCTCATTGGGCTTCCTTAATGGGCGTCTCTGAGTGGAATGGTTCTCTTAGACCTTAGCCTGCATTCCTTCCTATTGTTGGTTTGTTGATTATATCCTACACTCATTGGAAGCTCCCAGGTGGGACTAGAGCTATACATTTGCACTAAGTAGATACTCCATACATACTTACTAATTCAACAAGTATGGTTTTCTTTTTAATCAAAAATATCCATGTTTTATCAATGATTTTTTTAACCATTTCAGAATATATTTGGAGAAAACTATTGCTCCATGACTATACATCTGTCAAGGCTGTGGCTTCATTATGTTCTGTGTCATGTTTCCATGAGCTGACCAGAATGCTCATGACCCATGTATGAAGCTCAACTTCAAACCTTAGGGGTGATTTCTGTGAAACCACTGGGAGGTGTTTGGGGGGCTTACACTGCTGAACACCACATATCATGCAGGGCCAGATGGGACGTGAGAAACCTTTCTTTCCCCAGCTTTTACATTTTCCTCCACCTTCTGTCAGCATGTTGCTTTCCCACCAACTGTATCTTTGCAGCAAACTCTGAGATGGCCTATGGCTTGGGACTCCATTGACATCTCAGAGTCTCATTAGAACCAGTGTCAGAGGTTTCTGTGGCACTGACATGACCCTTGTTCCCAGAATAGGTCCCATAAAGAGTCCCATGAGAATCTGTGTGTCCAGCAAAGATATATAGGTGATTGCATCTCTAGCTGAAACCGCTCTGGGGGAACCTGATGGAGGCCATCTCCAGGCTCAGTCTGGCTCTTTCACTGATTTCCCTTATGACCTAGGAGAGTCATTTTATCGGAGTTTGAGGATCATCATTTCTTTTTTTTTTTAAGATTTTTTTGCTAATTAGTTAGAGATTGAAACAGAGTGATCACAGGCAGATAGAATGGCAGGCAGAGGCAGAGAGAGAATCAGGCTCCTTGTCGAGCAAGTAGCCCAATGTGGGACTCGATCCCTGATGCTGGGAAGGCATTGCTGAGTGTTGTGATGTGGCTCCAGAGTCCCCAGTCTGGAGGGCTTGGAGGCCAGGCATCTTGGGATGGAAGCCTGAAAACCCAACCTAGGGTTAGAGTTGGGGCCTAGACACATGGCATGCCTGATCTCTCAGAACTGAGGAGGGCTCCCTGAAGGGCTGAGTTGAGGGCGGGCATCAGGCGGCAGATCAGTCTTGAAGTTTTGGGTCCATGGGGCTTAGATGCTGGTATTGCCCTCTGGGGGTATGCATGTTTCTCCCGCTCTGAGGTTTCTGTACAGCTCTAAATGGCACCATTTCTCCCTAGGTGGCCAGTGGAGTGCCTGCATGAGACTCAGGCATCTGCAATATGCAGGTCTTTGGTGCTTACCCTCTGCACAACACGCCTAGGGTAAGGATTAGGGCCTGCCGCATTACAGGCCCAATCTGCCAGCACTGAGTCTGGCTCCTCTCAGGGCTGAGTTGAGGCCATTTCTCCAGCCCTGTGGCGGAATCCGGCTTTATGGCTGGGGACTGCTGATGGTTGGGGGACATGCAGATTTCTCCTGCTCTGAGAGTTATGCACATCTCCTATGGGAACTGTTTCCTCCTGGGTAGCAGCCAGAGTCCTGGGGTGTGGCTCAGGTGTCCCCAATCTGAAGGGCTTGGGGGCCAGTTCTGTGGGGACAGAATTCTGAAAAGTCAACATAGGGTTAGGGCATGGGGCATGGCTGATCCAATCTTCTGGTGCTGAGGCAGCTCCCCTGACAGGCTGAGTTGAGGATGGGGGTCAAGTGGCATGTCAGACTCTGGATTTTTTTGTTGTGTGGGCCATCTGCATTGAGGGTGGCCTCAGGAATCCTTGTGGGTCTCTCACGGTCTGAGGGTTCAGGAAGGCTCCAAATGAAAGGGTTTCCATTCGATGCCAGACAGAGTCCTTAGGTGTGGCTCATGGTTCCTAATCTGGAGGGCTTGTTGGCAATGTCTCTGGGCACGGAAGCCTGAAAACACAAACTGGGGTTTGGGTTAGGACTTAGGAGTATCCAAACCCCATCTTCCAGCCCTGAGGTGAGAACCCTGGGGTTTGAGTCAAGCCCAGGAATCAGGAAACACGTCAGGCTGTGAGTTTGTGACTGGGGGTTGGTGCTGAGTTTGGGGATGTCCTCAGGGAGGCATGCAGGTTGCTCCATGTGGGTTGTTCCTAGGATTCTGTGTAGCTTAGAATGGCACGCTTTTCTTCTGGATTGCAGAAAGACTCGTGGGGTGTGATCTAGAGGTCCTAAATTGGAGGGGCAGTGCCAATGTGGCTTTAGACCTGTAGAGGGTTTGGGAGCTGCATTAGGAGTTCATGGAAGGCTCGGCAGTGCCGATTAACGCCACTGGAGGGAGAGGTGAACTGTGGTGCGAAAGTCCGTAATAAGGGTAGCAATGCTGCTTGCCACCACTGGAGGCACTGGAGGCAGTGCCGAGCTGCTGTGGGAAACATACCATAAGAGGAGACTGTGCAGTTTGCTGGCTCTGAGGGCAGTGGTGAGGTGCTGGGTGAGAAACCCTGAAACGTGAGTCACTGCAGCTTGTTTTTACAGGACGTAGTGCTGAGCTGAAGACTCTCTGTTTCCCCAGTCTCAAGAGTGGTGGTAACAACCGCTGGAGCCGGGCCCCTACTCAGCATTGTGAAACATTGCCCCAGGTTTGCTGGTAATGTGCTGTCAGGATAGTTCCGGAGGTTCCTCCTGGTGGGGGTCTGCAGCCAGGGAGAGCCAAACCCGTTTCATGATGCCTTTGGAACCGAGGACTTGAGTGTCTACTTAGAAGAGTCTATTTGCTTCTCTAAAAAGGACAAGGGCATTGGCCGGCTTGAGAAGGAAGTGAAAGAACACTTAAGGATCAAGCATGTGTCTCTCCTTCCTTCTCCCAGGAATCGGAGCAGGTGTGTAGGCTTTAGGTGGGAGGTGCCTACTTATCCGCACCTGACGACCCTTCTTCACTCTTGTTCCATGAGACGTGAAGTTTGGAAATCAGCGTCTGAATCCATCATGCAGCTTGTCCCAGGACGTCAGCATTCAGAGAAAAGAGCAGGCCGGTGGGGCACAGTGGCACATCCATGGCAGCATGGGAGGTAAAATTTCTCTTTCAGCCCAAACATCCTGGGTTTTCTCTCCTCTCCAATGGAGCCAAAAAGTCACATGAGCGCAGCTGTCAGAAATGGAGAGTGGGTGCTAGGGTTCCTGAGTTTCCTTGCAGGGAGCACCTGGCAGGGGATCTCATTTTCTCTGTTGGCTTCTGGCTTACACGGTATTTGGTACATCTCTTTCTAATCAAATCCCCTGGATTCAAAGGGGGAAGATGAGATGAACTTGGTGTGTGTTTGAAACATAGACCTCATTCCTTCATCTAACAGTGTTGATTCCATGGGTCCTAGGCTGTGGTGGAATGGCCAGCATCTAGAGTTAGGTGAATGTTTGTGGTCAGAGAGAAGCTTGGATGATGGCTTCTCCTTTGTCCATCATGATGTATCCTAAGGGATTCATGTTTTCTATCCAAAGAGTTCCAAGGAGGGCAGAGGGAAAATTCAAAAGGATTCCAAGGAGCCTTGGATGATTGAAAAGAGAAGCTTGGCTGTCTAGTTTCACTCGGTGGACCATTTAGAGAGTTGGGCATGGCATCCTTTCTCTGCAGTTTCATGGGTGGGTGAAGTCAGGAGAGTCTTTGGTAATTCCCCTGGATAGAGGCATTCTGATGGCCTCACAGGGCATGACATCAGGAACCCTGGGTTGAATTTCTGGGGTTGCTTGCTGGACGCTGGGTGAGTCATGTTATCCCCAAGGTTTTTTGTTTCCTCCTTAGGAAATTTCTGGCAGGGAATGTTCTGCTTCCAGAAAAACCCTCCTGCACTGTCAGTGGGCATGCGGGTTGTTGCAGCCACTCTAGAAAAGAGCATCGTGGTTCCTTTGAAAGCTAAGAACTGAACAACCCTACAATCCAGCAGTTGCCCTCCTCGGTATCTCCCTATAAGGGAGGGTACACACTGTGATGAGCTCTGGGTGTTCTGTGCAGGTGAGGAATCACAAAATCCTACCGCTGAAGCAAAGGAATGAACACTGCATGGAAACATATTGGAACTGAAATAAAGGAAGGAAAGAAGAAGACCATGTTCTACTTCATGAAGAGCGAGGTAAAAATGGAGTGATTTTTCTTCTCCTTTTCTGTCAATGATCATTTTCAAAAACACTGTGGTGGGATACACTAGTTTCTGATTGCATAAGGAGCCCTCAGAAAGCTGCCAGGAAATGTTTAGACCTCAGAACATGTCCATGTTCCATTGATATGTTCCTTCCAGTTTGCAGGTACAATGGTAAGTGGAGAGAAATAGGGCAGAAGAGGAAAGGAGGTGCTGAACATTCAGGATGTAGCCTTCCCCTGTTTCTTTCTTTTTAAAAAGATTTTATTTTTTATATATTTGGCAGAGATTACAAATAGGCAGAGAAGGGGGGGAAGGAAAGGAGGATCTAGACTGATCAGAGAACCCGATGCAGGGCTCGATCCCAGGACCTTGGGATCATGACCTGTGCTTAAGTCAGAGGCTTTAACCCACTGAGTCACCCAGGCTCCCCATCCTTCCCCCTTTCTCAAGAAAGCCCTGGGCCAGTTTATGTTGAGAAGATGGAGAGGGGATCCCAGCTTTGCAGCAGGCAGGGTAGTTCCAGGTCTTCCTAGAGCTGACAGGGTTCACTGAGGAGTGCTGAGCTGTGGGTGTGACAGGTCCAAACTGCTGGTCCAGAGGCGGGATCTCTGAGGAGCTGCGTTGAAGATGGGGTTCAGGTGGCGTACGAGGCTAGGGGGGCTGAAGAACATAGGGGAGTACTCATGGGGACACACAGGTTTCTCTCTTTCTGACAGTTCCTTGCAGGTCCAAACAGACTGGTTTCCTTCTAGGTGGCAGGTGGACTCCTATGGTGTGACTCTAGGGTTCCCAACCCAGAGGGCTTGCTGGACAGACCCCTGTAGAAGGAAGCCTGAAAACGCAACTTAGGTTTAGGGTAATGGCCTTGGGGAATTGCAGCTCTGATCCACCAGCGCTGATTCAGATTCCCCTCAGGGTTGAGTTGAGGGAGCTCATCCTGCAGTGTGGCAGAATCGGGGTTTCTGGCCAGGGGGGCTACTGATGTTGAGAGTGTTTTAGAAGGGTGTGCATGTTTCTTCCTCTCTGAGGGCACTGCAGAGCTCTAAATGGCACAGTCTCCCCCCGCATGGCAGTTGGATTCTTGGGTTTTCACAGAGGGGTCCTTAATCTGGGGAGTTTGGGGGCCAGGTCTCTTGAATTGGAAGCCTGAAAACAGAAACTAGAGTTATGGTAGGGTGTCAGGGCAGGCAGGCTTGATCAGCTGGTGCTGAGGCAGGCTTTCCAGTGGGCTGACGTCAGGCTGGGCATCAGGCATATCAGATTCCAAGTTTGTGTCTAGGGAGGCTATAGAAACTGGGAGCATCCTCAGAGTGGCATGCAAGTTTCTCCCAGTCTGAGGGCTCTGCTGAGCTCCAAAGGGCACAGTTTCCTCATGTGTGTGGGGCGCAGCCCTGGGGTGTCACTGAGGCATGCTTTATGCCACTGCGAGTCTCACAGGTGCCCATCATCAGGCTTAGGGAAAAGGCCTCTGGACATGGAAGCCTGTACACCATCATAGGGTTAGTGTTAGGTCCTTTGGGCACGGCAGGCCCAATGTACTGGTGCTGATGCAGGCTCTTCACAGGACTGAGTCCAGGCCATACATCTGGAGGCACAGCAGAATCCGGTTTTATGGCCATAAGGCCTCTCATGTTGAGGGAGGCTTTAGGGGGGCTTGCAGGTTTCTCTCTGTCTGAGGGTTTGGTGCAGCCCAAACCACAAGAAGTTTGCCCACGTGGTCAGTGGAGTCACATGGTGTCACTCTGCTGTCCTTAATCTTGGGGATGTGGGAGCCAGGTCTCTTTGGATAGAAACCTAAAAACCCAAATTAGGGTTATGGTAAGGGCATAGGGTCATGGCAGGTCTGAACATTTCTTGCTGAGGTGGGGTCCCTGGTGTGCTGAGTTGAGAACAGGCACCAGGCAGGGGGTTAGATTCCGGGTTTGAGTCCAGGGGTTGAACAATGCCGGGTGTGGCCTTGGGGGGTCATGCAGATTTCATAGCTCTGAGGAATGTGTGCACCTCCCAATGGCACTACTGCACCCTAGGAACCAGGGGAGTGCCAGAGTGAGTCTCAGGCATCCCCAATCTGGGGGCTGTGGGTGCCAGGCCTCAGGGTATGGAAGCTTGTATATCCCACCTAGTGTTCGGGTTAAACCTAGGGACATGGCAGGCCCAATTTGGCAACGCTGAAATTGGCTCCCATCAAGGCAGAGTTTAGGACATTCATCTGGCCACCTGAAGAATCAAGGTTTGTCTCTGGGGGGCCACTGATGGTAGGAGTGGCTTTAGGGGGACATGCAGGTTTCTGCCCCTCTGAAGGTTCAGCGCAGCTCCAAGTGGCATGGGTTCCATCCATGTGGAGGGAAGATTACTGAGGTGTTGCTCAGGGGTCCTTAATTCAGGGGGCCTGGGGGTCAGGCCCCTTGGAATGGAAGCCCGAAAACCCAAAGAAAGGTTCGAGTTAGGGCCTTGGAACATTGCAGGCCATATATACTGAATCTGAGGGGGCCTGCCCACAGGGATGAATTGGGGACACACCTCTTCCATCACAAGTATATAGCTTTATGGCCAAGGAGGGGCATGATGATCAGGGAAGCTTTATGGGTGCAAGCAGGTTTCACCCCCTTGGAGGGCATGACACAACTCCAATCAGCATGAATCCCTACCACGTGGCAGGTGGAGTGGTGGGGTGTCACTCAGACCTCCTTTATCCGAGGGGATTTGGGGCCAGGAGCCTTAGAATGGAAGCATGAATAATGAAACTACAGTTTATTTAGAGCCTAGGGGCATGGTATGTCAGATCTTCTGGGACCAAGGCAGTCACCCAGGGCTCAGTAGGGAGAGTCATTGGCCTTGCATCCACTGGCTTGTGGAGGGCTTTCCCCGAGTTCTTGCCAAGCTCACTGAGGACAGGATTCTAGAAAAGGCCGTGTTCAGGCAGACATGAGCTGCGCAAAGTGAGGTCTCCAGGGAATTTCCTGCCAATTCTCATGAGCATTCTACCTAAACCCATATGGTGAGAATAGGCTGGCATTAATGGGTTATTTGGACCACCCATCTCTGGTGGACTATAGTTGTTTCTTGCACAGTGCATGCGTAGCCATCAGGAAAACATGCAGAGACTATGCTGCTGATGGTGTGGAAAGGTCTTGTTGAGGGGAGGGCAGGCATGGGTCTCCACATACAATGGTTGACTCAGGCTCCAAAAGCCACGGTTTGCAAATAGGTGGCAAGAGGACTAATGGGGTGGGTTTCAGATTTCCTGCAGTGGAGGGTTCGAGAGACAGGACCCTGCGAAGGTAAGACTGAAAACTAGGTGAGGATTAGGACCAAGGAATAGGGGCATGGCAGACCCCATCTCCCAGCTCCAGGGAGGGAATCCATGGTTGCCAAGGAGCAGGAGGCATTGGCCTCATCTCCCACTGATTCATGGAGGGCTTTTTGGCAGGGTCCGAGTCATGACAACATGGGATCCTGGGCCAGGCCCAACAGGTGGCCCTGCAGACATGTGTCACCCGAATCGAGAACGCAGGGTGTTTTCCGGCCAAATCTCAAGAACGTTTTGCCCAAATCTGGATCAATTTGGGCAGAACACTCATCAGAATTGGCCGGGGTTGGGCAGCCCTGAGTGACCGTGGGCCCTTCCTCAGGCGGGGCATGTCGCAGTCATCCAGTAAAGGCACTGAGACGATGAGCGCCACTCAGGGGCCCTAGTGCAGGGGACATTTCCCGGAGCAGAATGAGGAAGAGGTTGTGGCATCCACCTCTGACTTTTCCAGCCACTGGGGCACTGATGCTTGGGAGTGGCCTCAGTGGGGGAATGAAGATTTCTCTGCCCCCAAGGCATTTCCAAAGTTCTAAAAGGCACTATTTCCACCTGGGTGGCAGGTGGATATGTGGCATGGAACTCAGGGTTTTCCAGTTGGAGGGCCCGAGGGAGAGGATCCTGGAAACAGAAGGCCAAGAAAGCAGGCAAGGGTTAATTCCTGGGCCACGGGGCTGTACCAGTCGAATTGGACAGTGCAATGGAGGGAACCTCCAGAGGTTAAGGAGCAGGAGGTGTCAGACTCAACTGAACCGGACTCACGGAGGGCTTTCTGGCCGGGTTCAGACGTAACATTCGGGATCCCAGGCCAGGCCCAGGCGGCAGCCCTGCAGACGTGTGGTGCCCAAAGCTTGTTTGCCGGGCATTTTCCGGCCAGTTCTCTCGAGCATTCTGCTCTAATTGGGATCGATTTGGGCAGAATATTCGTGAGAATTGGCCAGCGATAGGCAACCCTGCACATTGCCCCGTTCCCCATGGCTGAGGGCCATTTCTCGCTCAGGGCATGTCGCAGCCACCCAGAAAATGTGCAGAGACATAGCGACCCACCCGGGGGCCCCGGCGGAGGGGAGTGTTCCAGGAGTAAAGTTGAGGGAGTGTTTGTGGCGGGGCATCTGCACCCGACTCTTTGGGTGACTTGGGAGCCCAAGGATGGGTCTGGCCTCAGTGGAGGCAGGAATGTACTTCTCACTCATAGGCTTTTCTGCAGCTCCGAAAGGCACCTTGACATAGGATCTTAGGATGCTCGTGGCGCAGGACTCAGGCTTTCCCAGTTGGGGCACCGAGGGACAGGACCCAGGAAATGGAAGGTTGAGCAAGCAGGCGAGGGCTTGTGCTTGGGCATCAGGGCTGTCCCAGACCCATGGGCCAGCGCAAGGGAGGGTACCCCTGGAGGCTGAGGAGCAGGAAGCATCTGCTTGGCCTGTGCCAGACTCAGAAGACGTTCCAGCAGAGTTTGACGTGATGACTGGGGATGACGGCCGATACCTACAGGGCTGCCCTGCAGACTTTCGGCGCCCAAAGCGATTTAGGCGGGCCTTTTCCAGCCAATACTCACGAGCGTTCTGCCCAAACCAATCCCGGTTAGGCAGAATGCTCATGAGGATTGGCTGGTGTTGGATTGCCCTCTGGACCACCCTTCTCCCCGTGGCTGAGGGCCCTTTCTCGCTGGGGGCATGTCACGGCCACCAGGAAAATGCGCCGAGACAAGGCCCACCTGGGGGCCTTGGTGTAGGGGAGCGTTCCTGAAGCAGAGTTGAGGGACGGGTGGTGGCTGGGCTCATGATGCCAGGCCATGCCCAGGGAGCTGCCGTGCAGATGCGCGGTGCCCGAAGTGATTTGGCCTGGCATTTTCGGGCCAATTCTCACGAGCGTTCTGCCCAAACCAGGATGGGTTTGGACAGAATGCTCGTGAGAATTGGCTGGCATTGGGCAGCCCTGCAGACCACTCTACTCCACATGGCCGAGGGCCCTTTCTTGCTTGGGGCATGTCACAGTGACCCAGAAAACTTGCCGAGACGATGTGTCCCATCCGGGGGCACTGGCCCATGGGACCGTTCCTGGAGTAGAGTTGAGGGTTGCGGAGGTGTGGAACGGGACTCCTTGTTCCCCAGGTGGAGGCCCGGAGGGACAGCCCCCTGGAAACCAAATGCAGGGAGAGCAGGAGAGGTTTCATGCCCGGGCCTAGTGGCTGGACTAGCCCCATCGACAGCTCCAGGGAGGGTACCCCCGGAAGCTGAGGAGCAGGAGGCATCAGCGTCGCTGGAGCCTGCCATCTAGAGGGTTTTCTGGCGGGGTTCTGACATGACTGCTCGTGGTGCCCGGCAAGACCTGGGGGCGGCCCTGCCGACTTGTGGCGCCCAAAGTGATTTTGCCAGGTGTTTTCCAGCCAGTTCTCACAAGCGTTCTCTTGCTCTGAGGCTTGTCCGAAGAGCGGAAAGGCACCGTGTGCACTGGGGTGGGATAGAGAGGCGTGGCAGGAGACTCAGGGTTCCCCAGTTGGAGGCACCAAAGGACAGGTCCCTGGAAATGGAAGACTGAGGAAGCAGGCCAGGGTTCTTGTCCAGGCCTCTGCTCAGGCCGAGCCCCAACGGACAGTATCAGGGATGGGATATTCGGAGGATGAGGAGCAGGAGGCGATAGCTTCACCACAGACTGACTACCGGATGGCTTTCTGGCATGTTTCAGACAGGACAGCTTGCCATGCCAGGCAAGGACCAGGGGGCGGCCCTGCAGACGTGCTACACCTGAAGCCAGTTCACCGGCATGTTCCAGCCAATTCTCAGGAGCATTCTGCCTAAACTGATCCCGGCGTTGGGCAGCCCTGCGTAGTGAACTGCTCTCCAAGACCCAGGGCCCTTTCTCGCCCAGGGCATGTTGCGGCTGCCCAGAAATGGCACGGAAAATATGCAGCCCACCCGCGAGCGATGGCACAGTGGAGCGTTCCGGGAGCAGAGTTGAAGGACGGATGGCGGCCAGGCGTGGGCCTCCTTCTTTCGGGAAGATGGGGCGCCCAAGGATGGGGATAACCTCATATTGGGCACGCAGGTTTATCTCATTCCGAGGGTTGTCTGAAGCGCCGGGAGGCGCCGTTTGTGCCTGCGTGTTCGGGAGTTGCGTGGAGGCAAGACTCAGGGTTCCAGATATGGAGGCCACGAGGAACAGGACCCCGGAAGCAGAAGGCTGGGGATGCGAGCGAGCGTTCGATCCCGGGCTTCGTGATGGGACCGGACCCAGGGTATAGTGCCCGGGACGGGACCCCAGAGGCCGAGGATCCCCAGGCGTTGTCCTAGCCACAGTCCGTCTCACAGAGTGCTTCTTGGCGTGTTGCGGGAGCGGCACTCACAATGCCCAGCCATGTCCTGGGGGGGCGGCCCTACAGACGTGCGGCTCCCGAGATGACTTTGCTGGGCATTTTCTGGCCAATTCTCACGAGCATTCTACCCAAATCGAGATCGGTTTGGGCAGAACGCTTGTGAGAATTGGACGGCACTGGGCAGCCCTGCGGACCACCCTGCTCTCCATCGCCCAGGGCCCTTTGTCGCCCCGGCATGTTGCGGCCGCCCGGAAATCAAACGGAAAAGACGTGGCTCGCACGGGGCCCCGGCGCAGTGGAGCGTTCCGGGAGCAGATTTGAGGGACAGATGGCGGCCATGTGTGCGCCTCCGTCTTTCGGGAAGATGGGGCGCCCAATGATGGGGATGACTTCATTTTGGGCCACACGTTTATCTCACTCCGAGGGTTTTCAGAAGATCCGGAAGGCATCATTGGCGCCTGCGTGGTTGGGAGATGCGTGGGTGCGGGACTCAGGCTTTCCGATTTTGGGTGATGAGGGACAGGACCCCGGAAGCAGAAGGCTGGGGAAGCGAGCGAGCGATCGATCCCGGTCTTTGTGATTGGCCCCGCCCCATGGTATAGCGCCAGGGATGGGACCCCCGCAGGCCGAGGATCCGCAGGCGTTGGTCTCGCCGCAGTTGGTCTCGCGCAGTGCCTATT